>NC_136975.1:17769995-17802973 GCF_032717465.1 Coenobita brevimanus | reverse complement strand
CCAGTCCCGAGGTATTTTCATTTTTTTTGGCTAAAACCTTTCTTTTGGTGAGAAACATCGAAAATTCATAGAGAAATCGCTCACCTGAGGTTTAAATACCCAATCCAGGTAGGAGTTCCTCCTTACCTGACTGGGTTTTCTAACATGCTGGCACCAAAGAAACGAGTTCTATGGGAGGGTAACTATTTTATCCACTCATAAACGGTATTTATTTATTTACTTGGTACGAATGTATATGTAGTATGAGAGTATATTGGTTTTCAAGCAGTAATAAAGGCATTATAAGCATTGTTTCACTCACTAACTAATCACCATACCTGACCTTTTTTGCCACATTACCTGATCATTATTTCTGGCTGTTTCTTCTTCTAATGCTATGTAAACATTGTCCTCCACATTGTCATCGATTGGGGAATCACTCTGGCCCTGAATATCTTTACTAGCCAGGTCACTGGTAACAGGTCCATTGCCGAGACAATGGCGTGAGGGGGGGAGGGGGAGGTTATGCAGTGTAAGGCATTGTCCCTGCTTGGCATCTTGTAGAGGCATAGAGGAAGACGTCCTGTGTATACATACGAAAAATCACGCGAAAATTGAAAATTGTGCAAATTAGGGACCTTGCAATTGCACGACGTACTGGTACGTTGCCGGGACTGGCAAATGCATATCGTTGCAACGTACCCATACGTCGACGGGATGGGGCGGGTTAAAATGAAATCAAAAGTACACTACCGAAGTTCTTTATTTGGATGTGTTACTTACTCATATTTATATTCCATATATCCATCATCCAATCCACATTCATGAGGAGGAGCCCGCTACAGTTGGTCCCGACATTAAGATGAGAACCAATTCATCCCTGAGTGGCATTACATAGCAATCAACCCCAACCAATTATATAAACCTTCACTGATCATAATCCGATGAGCAATAATTACCCACTAAACCACCAGGTACCAAAATTGTTATATGGTTCAAGTAGTAAAGGTTTCCTGGTGACAGTATTTGCTTGTCTCATGTAGAGTCACCCAAGCTGAAGAAGTGGAAAGAATGACAGAAGTGGTCAACAGACAGGGATGAAGGAATGAAAGACAGGAGAGAATGGAAGGAAAGAAGGATGGAGAGGAAGAGACAGACACTAGGAGCAGCACTACATGGAGCAAGTGGATGTAGTGAAGCGCACACTACCACAAATGTTCTTCTGCCCATTAAATTTTTTATGTTGGACGAAACTCAGATGGGAAAACTAAACCGTGACGCGGGAGCCTGACAGAGGAAATAATAAGGGGCAACTAGGAAGAGTACACACTGCTTTTGGTAAACAGGTGAAATTTTTGGGAATGGCTATACTATTTTACCTTAACCTGGCCCAGATTTTCTTTTGCAGTTTATTTCACGTAGCTCAATGGAGGAAAAAGACAGTACAATGGCTCCACTCTTTGTCCATGGCACTTTTTTCCTGACTAGCATCATAATTGAGTGTTCATCTGTTTTTACAACTCAGTATCCAAGATAGGGAGATGATAATTTTACACCAAGTGAGAGTAAAAATGTATTTTATTTTATTTTTTTTAATGACAGGAATTTTGAACATGTAATATAATCTGAAGGGCAGCCTCATGAAAGATCTGGAGACGGAGAGGGTATTGATAGAAAACTAGAGTTACAATCAAAATAAATAAGAATAATTTGGTAGTTAAAAAATAAGTATGCATGACAATGAAAGCCAGAAAAGATCGTACATTCCCACTCAAGGCGTGGTCATGACTAACGCGAGGCATCCTTGTGCCTCTTCACTACTTGACCATTGGGCGTGACTGGGTGAGTGACAACGCACTTATTATTTAATTATTGCGATTAATCTAAAAGAGTAAAGACAAACCTTACTATTATTTTCACAAGCTTAGCTTTCTTATATTTATTAAACACAATGCAACAAGTTTGGCGGGCAGGCAAACTATGGGAAACGCATCCAAAAGAAGGAAAAAGAGTGTTGCCGTCTCGGACTCACTATCAAATGAAAGGTTGCCAGATCCAGGGAGTTATATCTGAAGCTCAGAGAAAGCGAGTAATAATTTTCTTTTTCAGATGTCTGCAAAATTCTTGTATTCTCATTATCTCTCCTTTACATCAATCTCTTGTCCACACGCAGCCTAACCTCAGTCTTTGTGCCTCTGTTTTTATTGCATAAACATTTGCACTATAGTGTTACTGTATCAGATAGTGTGTGTTATGTAGAACCAGACCATCTCTGTAGAGGGAGACGTGGCCAGAATTCACATTCCCATACTGGTGATGTATTTATGAGGATAGGCATGAAAGTCAAAGTTTGGAAGGGCTATGTTTGTGTATCCGAGTCTGTAAATTTCATCAGAAAAAACTAGTAGGGTTTAAATTCCTACCGGTATTCAGAAGTAACACTGAGAGTACGTGCTAGCAGCACCCGAGCTCAGTGGCTGCCACGCTTAGTTTCAAGCCTAGACCTAGAACATATGTCGACCTTCCAATGATGATGCTATCACTGTACTAAAGGAACCCCTTAGTACACCCTAACTTTCCGTTTCTTACTCAGAAGTATCTCACTAAACCAAACATAGAATCATTTGCCACCCAACGGATTTGTGTCTTCTTTTACGGTGTTCTAATTTTAATGTCCATATCCATTCGTTACACCAAAACAAATTCACAGCACAAGGGTAATTCATCCATATCTCACCTTAAATTGTCCCAACAGTGCAACTTAGGAATTAAATGTTAATTCGATTGTTGGGTTTAATATTCTAGTTGAATACTGGAATTTTAAATTTTATTGCTTGTGTTCATAACCGTAGTAAAGTGATATACTTTATTGCTGACCAAAATTCTTCTTTTTCTTAGGCCTAGAACACATACTGTACCTCAAAGACATATATACCTCTGATCTGCACCCTGCGTCTGACCTTAGTAAACTCACCATGACCTGCCACACAGTCAGGTCACACTATCAGAAGTGTTGGTGACGGGCCTGGCGGTTCAATACTTTTCGTGTAACTGGTCGTAATTTACCTTTAAGGTGGATAGTCTTTCTTTCCTTCTCTCTTTTTCTAATACCAGCGTTATTATCTCCTCCTTCCTATTCACATTAACTGATTTACAGCATCCTGCTGAATATCTCGTTTCTAGCAAATTATTTATCTTAATTTATCTCTCTTCTACTTCGACTGTGATCTGTTTTTCTCTGTCCCCTTCATATTTACCTGAGGCGGTATGCAGTCCTAATGGACCCAGGATCGAATCCTGGCTGGGGCAAGGAACCGTTTAGGGATTTCATTTTTACAAAAGCAGACTTTACTGATCTACCAGAATACCCACCAACATGTAAAAATATCCCCTCTAATACCAGTACACCAGTCCTGCATGAGACAACCCTAACATGTACGCAGCACGGAAGGTGGGTGTTAACGTCGAAGTGGTGACATGTGGAGGTGTACTCGTATAGGAAGACTACTGGGCCTTGGGAAAGACCCTGAAGCCTTTGCCCTGAGTCGGACACATAAAAAAAAAAAAATCTTTCTCTTATATTTTTAAGCTTCGTCCTTATATCTCCCTTTTCGAATAATCCTCCATCCTCTTCCTCCTCTCACAGGCTGATGAAATATATTCTATTGTTGCTTTTAAATGCGGGGGAGGCTCTTTGAGTCTGTGTCTAATGATTTTCTAGCG
Source organism: Coenobita brevimanus (assembly GCF_032717465.1). Lineage (NCBI taxonomy): Eukaryota > Metazoa > Arthropoda > Malacostraca > Decapoda > Coenobitidae > Coenobita > Coenobita brevimanus. The sequence continues at coordinate 17,799,271 of NC_136975.1, read as the reverse complement.
TTTTTTATTATTATTATTATTATTATTATTATTACAAGACGGACAGAGGAAGGAAAAACAGATTAAATAAAAAAATAGTCCATTCACCAAATTACAAGTGACCTCCATTATTAAAAAACTTATAACAGTTGAACCTGAACTGTTGTAGATTTAAAGTCTGCAGGAAAGCTATTCTTGGAAAGTGAGTTTCAAAAAGATACAGTTAGGGGAATAAAAGAATTCTGATAAGCAGAAGTTCTGCAATATGGTGGTGTGACAGTCCAGTCATGAGCACTACCAGATGCCCGTGAAGCTCGACCGAAGGCTTGGAGAGGAAGCACAATGGATGCATCACTGTCTGGGCAATTGCCATAAAAGTATCTGTAAAATAATGCAAGAGAGACAACATTCCTTCTTTCTTGTAAGGGAGATGGTTAATTTGTATCTGCAGAGTTATTACCAATCTTATTGCATTTTTCCGTATTTTTTCCTGTTGCTTGGGTGCAACCTCTGCACATTGAGCAATATTACAGCTTAGAGAGCACATGACTCATTAATTATAGCTAACTTTTAGTCACTGAAGAAGTTATGAATTTTGTACAATAATCCAAGTTTCTCTGAAGCAGTTTTAGCAAGTGATATAAAATGAGAGGTCCAGCTGATTGCATTTTTAAGTGAAAAACCCCATTTCAGAACTTTAAGAGAGGGGAATACTATTAGCATTGGAGTAAATAGAGGAATTAGGCAATATCTGTCTATTAGCAAATTGTATATATTTGATTTTCCTACTAATAAATGAGACAATGTTATTTTGTCCCCATTCAGTGACATTAGATAATACTTGATTTCGGGAGAATGATATACTGAGTTGCGAGTTTGGGATATTAAACTCTGTGAATGGTGGTTTAAGTGTGAAGGAACTGTGAAGTGTTTAGTTATCTGCATATGAGTGAATGGGATTATGGGTGATAGATAAGAGATCATTTATATAAATGTGGAATAGGACTGGAGCAAGGACTGATCCTTGCAGCACACCAGCATTAATCAAGTGGAACTTGCAGTATATATCATCTGCTTTTACTCTCATCTTTCTGTTGTTTAATTATGAGGAAATCAGTGGCACAAAATATTACAGGCCATAGCAGGGAAGTTTGGGTAGTAGGGTACAGTATCACACTCTTTCAAAGCTTTAGAAGTATCAAGGTCTACTGCATGGATTTCTCGTGTTGGCCAGTTGACTAATGGATTGTATGAGCCAAGGGACTGAGCATATCAACAATGGATCTTTCTTGGTGAAAACCGGACTGAATGTCACTAAAGTTGTTGGATTCAAGATGCTTAACAATATGCCTATTAATTACAATCTCAAATACTTTACAAAAAGAAGATGTGATAGATACTAGTCTGTAGTCGGAGTGGGCAGAGGAAGTTCCCTTCTTCGGCATTAGGGGAATATTGGCTTCTTTCCAAGAATTAAGGAATGAAGAAGTACGTAGGCATAGTCTGAATAATTGAGGTAGAACAGGAGCAGGCTCTGGGGAACACACTCAAAACGATTGGACGAATTCCATCTGGACCTGGAGCTTTGGTGGTTGGTATATTGTCTACGATGGATTTTACATATCTAGTCTGTATCTTGAGTGGAGCAATTTCGGGAGAATCAAGTTATAGTACAGGGACGGTAGGACTGACTTCCTGTAAGATAGAATTTTAGGCATACGTAATTGCAAGGTTATTCACATTTCCGCTTGGATCTTTTAGTTTCCATTCGAAGATTTTAATTGAAGAATGGGTGATGACTTTTTAAAGTAATTGTTGAGAGAACTAATTGTTGACTAGAACGCTCTATTGTCATTAGGATTATTGAATAGTTTGAATGCTTGCTTGTGAAGCAAGTTTGATTTAAAGATATTTATTTCTGCTTTTGCATGGTTTCCAGCAATTTTAATTTGCCTGGGGGGTTTAGGTGTTTTTGTATTTTAAGTAAAACCTATATACTAAGAACTTTAAGGTCGTTGATCTGGCACAATTGCCGTCAAACCATTTTAGGGAGTTTGATCTTTTAGTATATTGTTGACTGGGTATGAACAGTTCCATACTGGCTTGTATTACGTCATTATTGTGGGACTGGGTCAGTGGAAAAGAAAGACTGCCCCGGAATATCAGCAGGATAATATCCAAATCCATCCCAGTCTGCCCTATCAACGTGCCATCAGGTTACCCTGACTGGTTCAGAACTGGGAGGTTGGGACATCTAACTAATGAGACTTTGATGAGATTGTGGACGGATGATCCAAGTGATGACAGTACCTCTAATCGTATTGATCTGGGATATCCGTCACGAGCAAGGTGCAATGGTTGGGATTATCTGGTATTCTGGCTGGTTGTTTTACCAATTGCCTGAGATTAAAGGATTCTGCAAACAGGCTGTATTTTAGACATGTATCGCCATTCCTAGTAGAATGCAATAACAATTATTCAGACTGGATGTTAAAACTCACCAAACAGTAAATTCAGTGGTAAGGGCGAGGTTAAGGTTGGTCAACAGTTATTACGGAGTATAATATACTGGGTTCTGAGGAAACATTGGGGGAGTGATAAACTATACGGAATTATTTGGTAAAATTTAGGTAATTTAGTTTGTATAATTAATAATCATAGTTAGCTGAAATGAAATTCAAAACAGTTTCAACTTCCTGTTAAGATTTGATATAACAGTAGGTGCCACCTTTGTTATGAAAGTTTGTAAGGCGATGGTAACAATGAAAACTAAGTGAGGATATGTCAATAGAGGGAGAAATTTGAGTTTTTGTGAGACATAGGACTACAGGGGATATACTGTAGACTGGAGCAGTGGTCGGGGGACATCAGGCTGCCCTCCTTACACTACACACACACATCCATATCACATTGCCTTAAACCAGCTATCCTCTCTCCATAAAACGCCTGTCTTGTCATTACATATCATACACATTTCACAACGCATCCCTGCTCCCCCCCCCCCCCTTCCATAAAAAGAACCATGGCTGCTCTTATACTGGGAATTAGTGTGGTGGTTTCTCGGATGACCACCACTGGCAGGGCTGGGTCGTCTGCACAGGGCCCTCCCGGTCGTCATCAAGTGACAGTGCTACCTTCAGTGTTGCAGCACCCTGAAACTGCTTGTCAGTGCAGTAAAATTTTCTCCTGCAGTATTAGGGGACTTCACTCCAACATCAGCTCTGTTCACAATTTCCTCCAATTTGAATCCCCAGATCTGCTATTTTTGACAGAGACTCAAGTAGGCTCCACCTCTGATATAGCTAGATTTAATTGCCTGGTTATATCTTGATTCAAAATTTCAGACCCAAAGAAGGCATATGTTGCCTTGCTAGATCAGAAATTGCCCTGGAGGAGATTATTAAATTCAATTGTCCTTATTTCGACTATGGCATATACAAATTAAATTCTTTTGGTAAAAATAAGTATTTCTGTTGTGGTTATCGTTCCCCTAATGCCTCTCCAAAGCTAAGTCTATTTGACTCTCTGTCTTCACAACTAAGTGTCCTCAACATTAATACTGCATCAGAAATTACTATCCTGGGTGATTTTATTGTCCATAATGTTGAATGGATCACTTATTCAGACAGAACTGATGACTCTGGTGTTTAATGTGACCTATTTGCAGACTCAATTAATCTCACCAAGTTAGTCAATTAACCTACCCATGTACCAGACAACCCAGATCAAAATCCCCACTTATTGGATTTGTATCTAACAACCAATTTAGATAATAATATTGAAATGAAGTCCCCCCTCGGATCCTCGGTTCATTGTCTGATACAAACCACCAGTTCAACACCTACCACACCCTCCTGCTCTGAATCTGTTGTTGTGACTAAACGGCACTACGACAGGGAAGACTGGGAGGGTATCCAAAATTTTGTCATGGATATTCCTTGGACCTCCTTTTTCTCTTAAGATGCAAACTCCACATTGGGCCACATACAGGATTTCATCAAAGTTGGCTTAGAAACATCCATTCTCCATCATAGTTACAGAGAAAAGATGTAATTCACCTAAATGGTTTGACCACAATTGTGCTAGAGTAACAGACCATAAAACAATAGCCTATAACACTTATACAAGGACCAAAACTAAAGAAGCGTTTAACTATTATAGAAATATCAGAAATCATGCCATAACTATTATCAATCTTTCTAAATCAAACTTTCTACATAGACAGGCTAACAAACTACTAAACATACCAAATGATAAAAAAAATATTCTGGTCTATCCTTAATTCATTCAAAACAAACTTCACTACCATTTCTTCCATTCCAATGTTACAGTTCCCCAGTGGAAATCTAGTAAGTGACCCACGTGGAAAAGCCAACCTTCGTGATGATATTTTTTCAACAAACTCAACCCTGAATACAGAAAATCACAATATTCCTGTACTTGATTTTGACTCCCCTCAAATACCCCCTTTCAAAGTTCACACAAGATACGTAAAAGCTGTATTACAGAATCTCTCTGTTGACGAAGCTACTGGTCCAGATGGCATTCTTTCATCAGTACTTAAAAATTGCTCCCCAGTGTTGGCTCCTGTATTGGCAAAAATTTTCCGCTTATGCATCTGTACCTCAAGTTTTCCAGCCTCTTGGAAAGAAGCAAATATCCATCCTGTTCCTAATAAGGGGGCCACTTCTGACCCACCAAAGTATAGAAAACTAGACAAAATTCAGAACAAAGCTGTTAGAATGATTAACAACCATGCCATTACAAATAAACTACCTCCCCTACAAGTAAGAAGGAATGTTGCCTCCCTTTCATTATTTTACAGATATTTTTATGGCAAATGCTCAGACGAAATTGCATCCATGGTGCCACCCCTCCATGCCTTCCCTCGTGCTACACTGGCATCTGATAGCGCTCATGACTGGAATGTCACTCAGCCATATTGCAGAACTTCTGCCTATCAGAATTCTTTCATTCCCTGAACTGCATCTCTCTGGGACTCACTTCCTCAGAGTTGTTTCCCTCGAAACTTCAACCCACAGCTGTTCATGTCTAACTGTTACAGATATTTTATGAACAGAGGACACCAGTAATCTGGTGTATGGATTATTTTTTTTATTATTTTGTTTTTCCTTCCTCTGCTCAGTTATTAAAAAAAATAAATAAATAGACCATTCGCCATAGCTTCTGTTCTCGGAAAAGTTTTTGAACCACCAATAAATAAACACATTGTCAAGCACCGAGAAATCAATAAATTAATCACTGATTGGCAGTATGAATTTATACACAAACTTTCAACTGTAGACATTCTTTGCCTTCTTACCCATCAGATTAACAAAGCAATAGACCAATATGGTGAAACACACACAATAACACTTGATATTTCAAAAGTATTTGACAGAGTATGGCACTGGGCCATATAGTCTAAGATGTCACACTATAGCCTTGCATCAGTGGTTCCTCTAATTTCTTCTTGCCTTCATAATATAAAAATACCGGTCACGATAGACGGAATTTAGTCCCAGTTTCATTCCATAAATGCAGGCGTACCTCAGGGATCAGTTTTGGCCCCAACACTCTCTCTCATTCATATAAATGACTTCCTGTCTGTCACTCACAACCCAATACACTCTTATGCTGATGAAAACACTTCATAGTTCTTTCACATTTAGTACCTCCTTTACACAGTCTGATATTATAAATTCCCAAATAAACACAGCAATTTCTCTGAACCAGGACCTTGCTAAATTAATCAATGGGAGCAAACAAATCTGGTCTCATTGAATGCTCTGAAAACTAAATGCAGTACATTAATTTCTCCAACAGAAAGAATCCCTCAGACTCTCATATAATTTCAAAGATGTCAAAATTCCAATATCCACTAAAATTTATATACTTGGTGTCACACTAAACTCCAACCTAAGCTGTGCAGCTTATGTTAAACCCTTTGCTGAAAACTCTTCTAAAAAATTGGGACTTCTGTACAGATTTCGTGAATTCTTCACTGACGAGCAGTTGGCCACAATATACAAAAGTCATGTGCATTCTCAGATCGAATACTGTTCGCCATTGTGGAGTGGATGTGGAGCGGTTGCATTGAGGCAGTTGGACAAAATTCGAAAGAACGCCATTACTCTAGAGTAATCAATAGTCCTGCCATTACTCAGAACTTTCCTCCATCACCAGTACGTAGAGATGTTGCATCTTTAGCATTATTATACCGATATTTATACCGTAAGTGCTCTGACGAACTTTCTTCAATTGTGCCTTCCCTTCACATTTTCTCCCTAAATACTCGGACAGCTGGGAGCGCCCATGAACTCACACTCACACAATGTAGAACCTCTGCTTATCAAAATTCATTTGTTCCCAGAAATACTATTCCCTGGAATTCAATTCCTGGGAGATGCTTCCCAAAAAACATTTAATCCACTTATATTTAAATCCAGTTGGTATAAATATTTTATGAATGGAGGATGCCTTTAGACACATGGACTTGTTTTTTTATTTCCTTTGTTTTTCCTCCCTCCATTCATTGTCGCTAAAAAAAAAAAAAAAAAAAAAAAAAAAAGAGGTAAATCTAAAAATTTGGGGGATAATGCTTGCAGTATGAGAGGTAATGCGTGTGGCATAATTCATATTTTTTACATAAATCATGTACGTTTAAGTGAATAATATATAAAACCATGTATCATGAATCATGAAATTTGTTGCTTAGCCACCGTACTATTGACGTGTGTAGGCTACTCATGCGTGTTTCTCTGTTTTTGTTTTTGTTTTTTTGTGGGAAATTTAATTTTACTCAAATAAATTTTTGGGTAAAACCCCCAAAAGCTCCCTGACCCTTGGACTTCAGGAAAAAGTGAACAGAATTCAGACTGGCACTAGACCACGGAATATCTGGCCCAACCCGCACTTCTTGTCGATGAGCATGAGTGTTTTCAATAACCGTTGTCGGCCCAGTCACTTGAATGTGACCCCGGGGGCCTCTAGTACTGCAAACCCTACCCTGCCGGTGGTAGGAATCCGAGGTACCGCCGAATTTACTGATAATACTTAAGCGACCATCGCTAAGAGGGGAAGAAAATAGAATATGTGTTGGATAATGAGTATGTAGTGTGGCGTAGACAGTTGGAGGTAGAGGTAAGAGTATGCTGGCCTGCTCTCTGTGTTAAAGAAAACACCGAACATGTTCAACAAAGGGAACAAGTCCTGTGGGTTGGTGAATCGGGAGCTCCAGCTCTCCCTGTCAACAGCTTGCCGTCCATCTCGGGAGTACCGCCCAGTTCGACTGGTGCTACAGTCTTTACCGATTTTACGTAAGCCACACTATAGCACTACACAGCACAGCACAGCACACCACACCACACAGTATCCTTCTTCCACACCACACAATACAGTTTTCTTCTCCCACACCACACCGCACCACACAGAGGGCATTAACTAAATGGACTTCACACTCTATGTAGAGTCTAGTACTCTTGTTCTATTTTTTTTTTTTTCACCTTTGTCTTAGCTTCTTTATTTCAGTCGTACTTACACATTCTCAAGCTCCTCTCATTTTTTTTTTTTTAACCTTGCCTTTGGTCTTGCCAATACCTTTTTCTTTAATAATTTCTCATCATTCGTCCTTCTCTTAGATCCTCCCTTCCTCCCTTCTCTCCTCATTTCCCTTTTTACTTTTCTTTCATCTCCTTCATCTTTCCATGAATTTTCCCTCATACATCTCCTTCATTCTCTCGTTTTTCCTATTCATCCATCATCTCCGTCCCTTTCTCTCTTCTTTCTGTCAACATCCCCCTCTCATCTCTTCCACCTTATTATTCGGATTGTTTAGTTTCCTCCTTCTCTTCAATCCTTTACTTTTCTTTCTTTTCTCTGTCCTCCCCTGCATCAATTTTCCAGATTTACCCAATTATTTCATCTTCGTCATTTTCATCTACAACACAGACTGCACAAACTGAACAATTATACGTCATCATAATACGTTATGCCTTAATAGAAAAATTTTAAAGCATCTTTCCTATCACAACCTTCTTTCTGATCGTCAGTATGGGTTCTGTAAGGGACGCTCCACTGGAGATCTTTTCACCTAGCTTTCAGACTCCTGGTCATCCTCCTTTCGGGACTAAGGCGAAAGCTTTGTCATTGCACTTGACATCTCAGATGCTTTCGATCGAGTCTGGCAAAAATCTTTAATTTCCGGACTGCCCTCTTACGGTTTCTATCCTTCTATCTGGTGCCTTCATCTCTTGCTCCCTTTCTGGTCGTTCTATAGCCGCTGTTGTAGACGGCCATCGTTCTTCTCCTAGATCTATTAACAGTGGTGTTCCTCAAGGCTCTGTCCTATCACCAACCCTCTTCCTTTTATTCATTAATGACCTCCACAGCTGTACATCTAACCCTATCCACTCATACGCTGATGACTCCACCCTTCACCTTTCCATTCGGTTCCTGCAACATCCATCTCAGCAGTTACTTCAACAAACAAGGGATGAGGCTATGGCACACCTAATGTCTGACTTGGCTTGTATCTCTGACTGAGGTAAAAATAATCTGGTTATTTTTAATGTATCAAAGACTCAGTTCTTACACTTATCAACCCGACAAAATGTTCCACAGGTATACCCACAATTTATAATAATATTATGCTTAATACTGCACCATCCTTGAACATGCTTGGGGTTTCATTTACTCGGGACTTATCTTGGATAGATCATATTACATCTCTTGTAAAATCTGCTTCCAAGAGATTAGGTGTGCTAAGCCGACTCCGTTACTTCTTTACCCCTGCACAATTGTTGACTCTATACACGGGTTTTATCCGCCTCTGTGTAGAGTACAACTCCCAAGTGTGAGGAGGTTCCCCACATACAGCTCTTCTCAATAGAGTGGAGTCAAAGGCTTTTTATCTCATTAACTCTCCTCCTCTTACTGACTCCCTTCAACCTCTGTCTCCTCGCCACACTTTTGCATCTTTTTCTCTTTTCTGTCGCTACTTCAATGGTCACTGCTCCTCTGAACTGTTTGTATGTATTCCTCCACCTCTACAACGGGCGCGTAGCACCCATCTAGCAGCAAACTCTCATCCCTTTTCTGTCCAACTCTCTAATGCAAGAGTTAATAGTTACTCTCAGTCCTTCATTTATGCAACAGGTCAACTCTGGAACCGTTTCCCTCTGTCTGTATTTCCTGCTTCCTATGATCTCCGGTCTTTCAAACACATTGTGTCCAAGCATCTCGAAATGATCGGATCTTGAATTTTGTACTCTCTTGTATTTTGTTTTTCTCTTGGTAGGACCAATAATTGCGGGCTGGCGGCCTTTGGTTCCTTCTTCCTTGCATTAAAAAAAAAAAAAAAAGGGCTTAGTATATTCTGTAGTTTTCTCAATCAGCTGATTCATTGTGTGTAGGTGATCATAAGTAGACTATCCACTTCAGAATCCTGCCTGTTCACCAGGTTGGTTTTCTTCCAAATTGGTTGTCACTATTCGTAAGGACTTTAATGAAGAGTTTGTAAATGACTAATTATAAGCTAATAGGTCGATAACCGCTAATATCTTGTGACTCGCCTTTACTGTGGAGTAAAATAACTATTGCGTTACATCATACGTTTGGATTTTTTTTTTTTTATCATTAAGTTGGTGGGCCTGTTTTGTACTTCTACTCTTCCATCCAACAGTAAATCTGCTACTATTCCACCTTCTTCCGAAGCCTTTACCCTTTTCATATTTTTAAGAGAAATGTTTTCTTCATCTAGTGTTACCTCAGGCATTTAACTGAAAAGTAAGCTATTGGTACTATACTGTTTTTGATGCATACAGTTCTCTGTAAATTTCAACTCTTCACCATCTTATCTCTGCATTAAATGACATTCTCACAATAACTCTGTAGCTTCTTGTAGTGATGTTTTGTAGATTAGTTATATATATACTATACTCGTGGACGAGCGGTTGTTATACGTTAGTGGTTTTGTAAGTAGATAATCTTCGTTCCCTTTTGTCATGCAATGACAGGAGAGGTAAAGAATAGTATGGGACTATTTTTATTTGTCTCTGAAATTTTAACAGTCTCACACACGAGTGAAGTATAGAGTCCCGCGAGCTAACCTCCCTCCCTCTCTCTCTCTCTCTCTCTCTCTCTCTCTCTCTCAGTCCACAATGAGCCTTGGCGAGGTACGGACGTCTCTGTCTACCTCTCTTAGTCAGACCTCATTTTGGCATTCGAAGCAGAGAATGCAGGGGCTTCGGGAGGGGCCCCCTTACCACTACCTCCCATGCCTAATTTGTTGACGACCTCTGAACCGCTTATGGACACTTCTCTTGATGAACACTTACTAACTACATCAACTGTGCCTACCGACTACCATACTACACCCGCCGTCACTGTCTCAGTTGCTCCCCCTGTATCCAACCCTTCCAACATTGCCACTCTACAACCTTACGAACCCTTCTCTGCCTCGACACCGAGCTCCTCTGTTTCAAATCTCCACCACCCAAAGTCCACTACTACTGTTTTTTTCCTCACGCATTCGTCCTTCCATTTTATCTAAAACCAGTCATTCATTTTCATCTTCGTTATTTGACCCCCAGAACTGGACCAAATATTTCACCTTTCCCCCTCATGCTCCTCTAGCCTCAGATGATTTGGAGTTACATCTACTTTTACTCCGCCATGTTGGGAAGGATGTGACATTTCGTTCCCTACGTGATGGGTCTCGTATAGTTACTGTTCAGAATAAAGCCCAGGCTGATGCCATGACTACCTTATTAGATAACACTGGTGCTCCCATTCCGGCTTCCAGGGATTTACGCCTAAATTCTGTTGTTGGTACTGTCGCTGTCCCCCCATATGTACGATTAGGTGACAGGGAATTTTCTGACTTCGTCACATACCCAAGCCGCCCTTCAGGAGTTGGGGCATGATGTTCAGTCTGTCCTTTGTTACACCATTCCACCGAGAGGAAACCGTACACGTCCAGTTAGTATAGCTAAGGTCACGTTTGATTCACGATCTCTCCCTGACTATGTGATTATTGGTGGCATTAAGTTATCAGTGAGAGAGTATATTGATTCTCCTCGACAGTGCCGATTATGTTGGCGCTATGGCCATCCCAGTAATGGTGTCGCTCTGTGGCTGTTTGCCCCAGGTGTGCTCAGCCTGATCATGCCGAAGCAGACTGCCCTGCTGCTGCATGTCATTGTCCCAATTGTGGAGGTGGCCATCCCGCCTACATACGTTCTTGTCCCACATACCTATTTGAGTGCGAGGTTTCTCGTACTCGTGCCCGTAATCCAATGTCACTTAGGGAGGCCCGCCAGATTGTCCGAAGTATGGGATTTGATGATTGTTCCACGTATGCAGGCCGTATCCGTTGGTCGGTCATGACCCCTACCTGCTTCTCGACCCCTGCTCCTAGTACAGCTTCACATGCACCAGCATTGACTTCCTCTGTCGCCACAACTGTCCCCTCGAACCCTTCGCCCGTTGCCCAGAGTTGTCCACCTTCTACCTCACCAACTTTGTCTACAGATGGCCAATTGCCAATGGCCACCAACGGAGTTCACGCTCAGCCTGCTACGTTCAGTCGATCCTTGTTTGTTCCACCGAAACAATCTCTCCACCCTCCCCGTCATGTCCCCCCTTCCCCTGCTTCATACTCCAGTAAACAGCCTTCTAACCACCGTTCTGGTACTACTCAAATCCCTCATTTTCACCCTACCTCATCCTCGTCCTTTGCCCTTCGCTTGCGACCTGGTTTTTCCCGGACAACAACACCTCCCTCTCTAAACAGTCTGAAACAGCAGTGTTCGCCGCCTGCGTGTGTTTCTCGACCAACCAAGTCTAGTATGGGGATAGCATCTGTCAGAAGTTCTACTCAAAATTTGTGTCTCCCCTCAACACCAGTTGTTTCGGGGTGTTCTCCACGGGTCATGCAGACATGTGTGGAGGTACATCCAGTGCCAGATCCCCTACCACCTACTCCTGTTCCTCCCTTCCCTAATCTGTCGATAACTCCCTCCCTTTCTGTTGTTCCCAATGACGCTCCTTCAGTCATTTTGCCTTCCCCCACTTCTGTTCCTTCCCCCATACTATCCTGTCGCGAATTGTGATTGCTCCTCCCTGGTTATTGTGTTCCACAATTAGTTTCTGATGTCATTGGTTTTACCTTTATTTTTTAGTGCTTTTATATTTGTTTTATTGGATTTTATTTTATTTTATCTGTTAGTATTATGGCTTCCATACTTCAGTGGCACATTCGAAGTTTTAATATGAATCACTTTGAACTTAGATGCCTCCTTGCCAAGTATTGCCCATTGGTTGTGTGTCTCCAAGAAACCCGTCTTTCCATCCCCCCTGCTCAAATCGCAGTTTATGTTTTCATTAGTACGCCTTCTTCGATCTCTGAATCATCGATCCTCATTCACAATACAGTCCCCCATGAACCTTCTTCAGTTTCTTCGTCATTTAAGTGCACTATAGTGAGGGTTTTCTTCCATCGCTGGATTACTATTATTTCACTCTATTTGTCACCTTCCTTCCCCATAGATTTCCCCGTGCTTTCACATCTTTTATCACTTGTGCCTCCGCCTATATTGCTACTGGGCGACTTCAACTGCAGGCATCCCTTATGGGGTGATAATGCCATTTCTACTAGAGGCTGCCTACTTGATTTTTTTTCTGTCTAATCACGATCTCCACATTCTTAATTCTGACTCATTTACACATCATGATCCTCGCACTCATACATTTTCTTGTCTTGATATTTCTCTTTGCTCACCATCTCTGTCTTTAGATTTTACCTAGTCTGTACTGGATACCTGTTTGGTTAGCGATCACTTTCCCATTTTACTCACTAGTTCATCCTATTCACATGTTCTTCGTCCCTCGTGCTGGCGTTTTGACCGTGCGAAATGGGATGAGTTCTCTTCATTTTTCCACTCACTTTTAGTCCCCTCTTACGCCCCAAGCGTGAATGGTATAGTTGCCTATTTTACTGACTTGGTGCTGGCCTCCTCATTGGAATCCATTCCCCAGACTACACGCCTCTTTGCGTCCAAATGCGTTCCATGGTGGTCCCCTGATTGTACTAGAGCCCTTCGGATCCAAAGGGCTAGATTGAGAACGTACCGACGAAGAATGCATACTCCAGGCCGCCAATCTGCCTTCCTTGCATTTAAACAGGCTGGTGCCATTTTGCGTAGAACAATAAAGGCTGCCAGAAAGGCAAGTTGGTCGCCTTATGCGTCCAATGTCACGTCTTCCACGCCGGTTACTGTCCTGTGGAATCATATTCACAAAATTTCAGGCAAATATTCTCCCCCACCAGCTCCAGTACTTCATGTCGATGGTGAGTCTGTTGCTGATCCTTCTAGGGTTGCAAATATACTGGGAGACCATTTCAGTGAGATCAGCAAGGGAGTCCATCTCTCTCGGGAGTTCCATCACTATAAACACGAGGTTGAACGTACCCCAGTGCGTTTTACTCTATCATCTGCGGAGTCATATAATGTCCCATTTTCTATGTCTGAGCTTCTGTCTGGGATCCAGTCTTGTGGCAACACTTGTGAGGGCCCCGATGGTATTCATTACCAAATGATAAAACACCTACCCTGACCAGCATAAGCCTTTCTCCTGTCACTTTATAATACGATCTGGACAGATGGTGAGTTCCCTGTCGCCTGGCACACGGCATATTTGCTTCCCTTTTTAAAACCTGGTAGGACCGGTCACTCTCCACAGGATTACAGACCTATTGCTCTTGTCAGCTGCTTTGGTAAGTTACTGGAACGGATGGTCAATGCTCGTTTGATGTGGTATTTAGAATCTAAGAATCTCCTTTCCGATTTTCAATATGGGTTTCGAAAGGGGCGTAGTACTTTAGACCCCTTAGTGAAGCTAGAGTCTTATATCCGTCAGGCTTTTCGTTGTAAGCAATCAGTTCTCGGTGTCTTTTTTGATCTTGAGAAAGCATACGACACTTCATAGAAGCATCATATTCTCTGTACTTTAGTCCATTTTGGAGTAGTTGGTAATATGGATGTTTTTCTCGAATTTTTTTTGAAAGCTCGAACCTTTCGGGTGCGTGTTTCTGGCAGTTTATCGGCCACCTTTCCACAGGCGGAGGGCGTTCCACAGGGGTGTGTTCTGAGTACGACTTTGTTCCTTGTTGCAATAAATGGTATTGTCTCTTCTCTTCCTCCTAGAGTCCATGCTTCCCTATATGTAGATGATTTAGCAATTTACCTTGCTGATGCTGACCCTTCTCGTCTCGGTCAATGTATGCAGTCAGCTGTGAGTGTTGTGTCGACTTGGGCAACTTCTCATGGATTCCACTTTTCGCCATCTAAATCATGAGCTATGATGTTTTCCAGACGGCGTGTTATTCCACAGCCATCACTATATCTATATGACACCCTTCTTCCATATCATCCTACTACTACATTCTTGGGTTTGTCTTTTGACTCTCGGTTGACATGGTCTTCACATATAGCAACCGTGAAAACATCTGCCTTTCGACGACTTCAACTCCTACGGACACTGAGCCATCTCAGTTGGGGCTCTGATCGCACTCTACTCCTACGCTTACATATCGCCGTAGTTATTTCTATTCTTGATTATGGTTGTCAAGTCTATGCCTCTGCATCCCCTGCCACTCTTTGCAGGTTGGATGCAATCCATCACGAAGGCATTCGTCTTGCTTTAGGGGCATTCCGTTCCACTCCTGTTCAGAGCTTGTATGCTGAGTCTGGTTTGCCCTCCTTATCGCATCGTCGTGATGAACTGACCCTTCGTTATTATTACAGACTTAATCAACATTCCTCGTCCGGTTTTCTTTCTACATCCGTTCCATCCAATCCATCCCGGACACCTTTCTACCAACGGTACTCCTTTTTACATAGAGTAGATGATTTGTCCCGCTCTTTATCTCTTCCTCCTCCTCGCGTTTTTCCATATCACCTTTGTTCGTTTCCTCCGTGGCTTATTCCACCCCCAAGTATATGTTCCTCTTTTCTCTCCGCAACTAAATCCTCTACCTCCCCGTCTCACCTACGATCTCTCTTCTATCACCATTTGTCTTGTCATTCGTCAGCCACACCCATTTTCACAGACGGCTCGAAATCCTCTGGTGGCACAAGTTTTGCAGTTTTGTTTCCCAATAGTTCATATCAATCCCGTCTCCCTGATGTTGCTAGTATTTTCAATGCAGAATTATTTGCTCTTTCGATTGCTGTTCGATATATTTTCTCTTCACAGATCTCATCTTTTGTTATATTCACGGACTCCCTTAGTGCCCTTATTACCAGACCATTCCTGCAGCCAACCAACTTGTTCTTAAAATTCAGGAGTGGTTATACAGGATTCCTACCAGGAAGAAAGTAGTCACCTTTTGTTGGGTTCCGAGCCATGTTGGTATTGCAGGAAATAAGCAGGTGGATTTTTTGGCCAGGTCAGCAGCATCTAACACATTATCCTCCAGCTGTCTCCCAGTAGGTGACTTTTTTCCATCTCTCTCTTTGTCGCTTAAACGTCGATGGCAATTGGAGTGGTCCACCGTTACTAATAATAAGCTGTTCCATTAAGCCCACTGTTTCGCCTTGGTCATTTTCCTCCTATCCTAACAGACGGTGGGAGACAGCATTAGCACGTTTGCGTTTAGTCCATACCCATCTTACACATGGCTATTTGATGGCTGGTGGAGTACCTCCTCTTTGCTCCTACTGTCAGGTTCTACTTACTGTAGAGCATCTCCTACTGGACTGCCCTCGATACCCTGCTGAGCGTCACCGTGCTTTCCCTTTCCTTGATAACTTACGCCATCCACATTCACTTGCTGATCTTCTAGGTGAATCCACCCACGATTCGGTTACCGCTCTCATATCCTTTTTGTCACGTATCCGTATACTTTCCTCCATATGATTGCTTTACCTGACCGATATCAATGATTTCTTCTTTAGTGCCATATGGCCTTTGCTGCCTGGCACTAGTTTTCCTATTCAATCAATCAGTCTCTTTCTCTCTCTCTCTCTCTCTCTCTCTTTCTTCCACCCTCTTGCCCATGCTGCTAGGCTCCTTCTCCCTACTCCCTGCCGGTTCCATGGTCTGTCTCCTTCTGAGCTCTGCTTCCTAAATTCTGGTGTAGCAGGGGTCATGTCACGTGTGTTACACTGTTCTTGAAATGTTCTAGAAGCCTGTGTGTGTGTATGTGTGTGTATGGTCACGAGGCGCTGTCGTGTGCCTATAAAGCATTCCTTGAGTTAGAGTGTGTAAGCATGTTTAGCATTGCTCGATTCTCGCAGACACAATACCTATCTCATCCCCTGACTTGTTGCTTCTATCTGTCTGTCTATCTATCTATCTATTATAATTTGTAATTATAATATGGAGTCCTGACATTGCTCGGTCACACCGCTGAAGGTCCTCCGACAGCAATCATCATGGACGTATGCTAATCTATTAGTACATAATATTGATTATAATATTGTATACATACAATATTCATAGTAAATTGCAATGATCTAGTAATATTACATTTTAAACAAGTTGTATACATATTTGAATAAATGCAATGGTTGTTGTATGACATTTTGTAAGATGTGTATGTATAACAGACATACGCATATAATTGTGCAATGGTAATACTGCTAGGTTTTTACATTACATATTGAGTTATCCCTTTAGTAATGTCTAATATTTCATCTAACTTGTACGATGATTCTGGTAATACAGAATTGTGGTAAAATTGTATGATTTTACATAATATTGTAGTAACATTGTGGTAATACATAATTGTAACATTGTGAATTGTTACATAATTGTATTGTAATTGTTACATTGTAGTAACATTGTAGTAATACATAATTGTAACATTTTATGAATTGTTACATAATATTGTGGTAATGCATAATTGTGTTGGCCTTATAATTGTAGTTACATTTTGTTAATGCAACTGTTACATAATTGTGTTGGCCTTATAATTGTCGTTAAAGTTACATAAAAGTTACATCTGGTTAATGCAACTGTTACATAATTGTTACATATTGTTTGTAGTTACATAATTGTGGCAAGTGTAACATAATGCAATCGTTTGTCGTAACATAATTGTTACATATTGTTTGTAGTTACATAATCGTAGCAAGTGTAACATAATGCAATCGTTTGTCGTTACATAATTGTTACATATTGTTTGTAGTTACGTATTTTTAACCGTGGTGGGAATGGTGTGAGTGGTGTTGCACGTGGTGATAGCGTTGTTCTTCACGGGTTGAATGACGTGTTGTGGGGTGTCAGACACACGTTGATAGGCGTGGCGTCGTGTCAGCAACCACGTATGATAACGTCGACTTCCCACACTGGTAGCTGTGGTGAGTAAATGAGCAGCGATGAGTAACTTCAGTGAAGATAAGTGAGTAAGATGAGTTGTGAATATGGACTTAGTATTTGCTTCGTCATCTTGACCTCTCACTCCTGCGTCAGCAGTGAAGGTTGGTGGAGGTAGCAGAGAGAGGAGGGTGAGGTCTGGTGGTTGTGAGTTGTGAGTCGTGTCTCACTCTTCGTTTGTTTGTTTTGTTTTTCTTTCTCGATGTATTCTCGGTCCTTTCCTGTTGTGATTTACTCGTTGTGGGATGAAGACTGGCGCTACTTGTAGGTGCATGTAGAAGATTATACAGACGACTCATAGAGTTGTTACTTGTAGTTGATTGTAGATGGTTGTAGTTCGTTGGTTCGTCATAGAAATTGCAAGATTGTTTGTATCAGTATTTTCTTAAAATTACATCAACGTGATGATCGGTCAGATGGAGAGGGGGTTGGAGAGAATACTGTCAGGAGCTGACTGTGAGGTGTTGGTTGTAATAGGTATTTTTTTGTTTTCAATCTTGATAATGCAGAATCAACTGTACACTCGTAGACTCATAGGCTTGTAGGCTTGTAGACTCTTAGGCTTGTAGCTCGTATTTTGTAGGAATTCACTGTAGAACCGAAGTTAATCTTGGTTAAAGTCTCACCTGCTTTTGTAGAAATTCACTGTAGATTCATAGACGAGGTTCGTACATTCGCTGCCGCCATATCTCACAATAACTTTGTAGAAACTTGTAGTGATGTTTTGTAGATTAGTTATATATATACTATACTCGTGGACGAGCGGTTGTTATACGTGAGTAGTTTTGTAAGTAGATAATCTTCGTTCCCTTTTGTCATGCAATGACAGGAGAGGTAAAGAATAGTATGGGACTATTTTTATTTGTCTTGGAAATATTAACAAAGTCTCACACACGAGTGAAGTATAGAGCTAACCTCTCTGTCTGTCTGTCTGTCTCTGTCTCTGTCTGTCTGTCTGTCTGTCTGTCTGTCTCTCTCTCTCTCTCTCTCTCTCTCTCTCTCTCTCTCTCTCTCTCTCTCTCTCTCTCTCTCTCTCTCTCTCGCCCATGTTGCTAGGCTCCTTCTCCCTACTCCCTGCCGGTTCTATGGCCTGTCTCCTTCTGAGCTCTGCTTCCTAAATTCTGGTGTAGCAGGGGTTGTGTCACGTGTGTTACACTGTTCTTGAAATGTTCTAGAAGCTTCTGTGTGAGTATGTGTGTATGGTCACGAGGCACTGTCGTGTGCCTATAAAGCATTCCTTGAGTTAGAGTGTGTAAGCATGTTTAGCATTGCTCGATTCTCGCAGACACAATACCTATCTCATCCCCTGACTTGTTGCTTCTATCCGTCTGTCTATCTACCTATCTATCTATCTATTATGATTTGTAATTATAATATGGAGTCCTTACAACATCACTGTTTTTGTGTGTCAGTGATATTATATTTTGTTGCTTTCCAAGTGCCAATTTACTTCGAACCTGTTTCAGACTTTATCCTCTTTTGATGGTTTCTTTGATTAGATCCATGTTTCTCTTTCTTTTATCTTCTCCGTCTTTGTTCGTAAGCTTATTTAATTCTCTTCGTTCTGTTTCATATATCTTTGTTTGTTTGTTTTTCTTTCATTTGCTTTCTTTTTTCTTTTTTTTTTCATGAGTTTCAGTGATTTTACGAATACTTCATGGCTTTGGTTGTATGAGGTTTCCCTACTGCCTTGGCCGATTTTTATAGCACTTGTTAGTCTGTCATTCAACTCATTAGTGTCACAGTCAGCATTACTTAGCGCCTGATATTTGTTCCTTATTTCCAACTAAAAGGCTGTTTTTTTTAATTTACTTCTATTGGGTATATCTCTTTATTTTTGTCTTCTTTCTTTCATTTCTGAAATTATATAGTCACTTCCTATATTAACTTTGTTGATAATTGCGACATTTGTAATCGAGTTATTCTTATCTGCAATAATAAAGTCGATTTCATTCTCCACTTGGATTTCTCCAGGTCCATTTTCTCCATGTTCTTTTGTGAAAGAATGTGTTCCTTATTTTCATGTTATATATTACAGCAACATTTACCACCATTTCTCCTCTTTCATTCCTTTCTCCCACTCCAAGTTTTCCAATATATGCTTCTCCATTCTCTGATTTCCCTTATGCATTGATGTCTCCCATGAGTATAGTGCATATAGTCTCTTCTTCTTCCATAATATGAGAGACTTCGTCAAATTGTTTCTATTTCATCATCTGAGGTCTGAGAAATCGGTACATATACTTGCATAACTTTCAAGGTGCATTTTTTGCACAGCCTAAATTACAGTCCATGCTGAGACCTCAAAAGCTCTGCAACATCTTTGGGAAGATCAAGGTCTCTTACTAAATCATAAAGTTCATCCTCAGAGAATGACTGTGGCTCAGTACCTGAACACGTTAGAACAAAAATTCTACACCGTCTACTTCAACACTTTGAGTTTCTACATAATCAAGACTATCAGGTGGAGTAGGGACTGGTAGATCATGTCCATGTGATACAGGTCTTATTGCTGATGAAAGATTGGATTAATAATTTCTTTCTGATTCTTTTTGTTGTATTCTTGAATTTTGCAGGAAGAAAAATAACAATGGTTACTGTGATTTTGAGGTTCCCTCCATATCATCGGAATACCAATAGCAAGAGCCTTCTTTTTACCCTTTGTACATTGTCTTAGTTCTCCAACACAAACAGAACACATTGTCTTAGTTCCTCAACACAAACAGAGCAGACACTGTGAGGGGGCTCACCATTCCTCCTAACCACCAGTTTTCATTCCAAAGATGACGTAACAATTTTTTTTCTTAAAAAATCTATAATGTTCTGTCTATGTTTTTTCACTAAAATTTTTTCACAATTGTAGCAAAAAATATCGCTACTGTTCACACAACCTCTAGACGCCATAATATTATCGTTAAGAGTAAAGCAAATTAAAATTATCTGTTAAGGAAAAAACAATAAATATAGCTTCTTCTTCAATAAGACACCACTAATTACAGTTAATATCACTGTGATGAAGAAAGAAACATTCCACTGAATGTTATTTGCAAATACACTGGTCTACTAACTGAGTCACACTGAGATATGTTTGCAGGACTCCAGTACTGGTATTACTAATCACTGTGTTGTGTACCAGCTATATTCTGGCTTCTTATGAAATAAAATAACTGTGTTGTTTTAAACATGGGTTTTAATATCAGAAAATACTAAATTCAAACATATTATCATTGTAATAATATATCCATATGAAAATAATTATATAGTGGGAAGTTATTTAAAATAATTGGAAAAAAAAAATGCCGTGTAAAAATGTCTCGTCATGGATAAAAATAATATTCATTTTTTAATACAGCACCTAAAAATATATAAAAATTACATGAAATAATAAAAAAAAAATTGTCAGTGTATGCATGTGTAATAGGTCGGCTTTCAGGAACATCTTCCACCTTTCCATATAAACTGATCAAACTCGGACGGGAAATGTTTCTTCCACCCCCCCCCTCCACACACACACGCATACACACACATATATGAAAATATAGGACAAATATGCCATTTCCAGAGGAGTTTGGTTTGGTTGGAATAGTTCGTTGTTGTCATAGTCGATTAAGTCACACCCAGTTGAGTCTAAATTGGAATGTGTAGCTGGTCGTTGCAACTGAGAGGAATAGTTTGTTGTTGTCATGATCGATTAAGTAGCATTCAGTTGAGTCCAAATTGGTAGGTATAATTGGTAATTGTTGTAGTCGGTCTTAATCTGCTTCAGAGCCAGGGGGGATCCCGTGAGCACTCTCTGCCCGTCGACGGCCCTGGAATACTATTGTATCCATAGCAGTATCAAATATTTCTCTTGTAAGAATGTGTATTTCTCCTTTCAGTTCTTCGAAGGAGTTAGAGCGACGATGATACGTTTTCTTTAGTGTCTTACAGAATTCTGTTTTCAAAAATACTTGACTGAGAAATTTCTTATGATCTGTAGGACTCTTGTAGTAAAGTTTTCTAATTTTGTACTCTCCTTTGCCACCCGTAGCAATTGAGACGTGCTTTATACACCGTATGCTGGAACTCTAGGTATGTTTGCCGATAAATTTCGGTATGATACAATTTCAGAATTATAATAATCTCTCTTATCATTCAGTTTTGTTGATATAACTTTGTTTTCTATTTTGATATTAATTTCCAAAAAGCTTGCTTGACAGTTGTCGGCGTTTTCTTTATTTAAAACTAGTGCTTCCAGATATATTTCCTTTATACTCTCTCTCTCTCTCTCTCTCTCTCTCTCTCTCTCTCTCTCTCTCACACACACACACACACACACACACACACACACACACACACACACACACACACACACACACACACACACACACACACACACACACACAATATGATAACAGAAAAGGAATCTGGTTTCAGAAAGGGAAAATCATGTGTTCCTAATCTATTAAGCTACTATGACAGTGTTGCAGAAACCTTACAGAAAAGAGAAGGATGGGTGGACAGTATCAATCTAGATTTCAAGAAAGCTTTTGACAGAGTACCGTACCAAAGACTTTTATGGAAACTGTACCATCAAGGAAGAATCCGAGGCAAACTGTACTGTTGAATGAAAGATTTTCTAAGAAAAAGGGAAATGAGAACAATATTAAGAGGAAATTATTCATCATGGAGGGAAGTGATTAGCAGAGTTCCACAGGCTCAGTGCTGGCACCAGTTATATTTTTAGTGAATACAAATGACATTCATAATAACATTGGAAATGAAAGCTATCTAAATATGTTTACTGATGATACAAACATACAAAGGAGAATTACTAACACACTCTTGTAAAGAGCTACAAGAAAAATTTAATAAACTTCATGAATGGAGTAATACATTGCAAGTGGAATTCAGTGTGGACAAGTGTCATGTAATCAAGTTTGGTAAAAGTGGAAAAAGACCATATTGGTTAGGAAGTAAAACCCTACACATATCAGAAAGAGAGAAGGACTTGGTGTGATTATCAGTAACATACTATCTCCGGCTGACCACATAAATGAGAAGGTACGGAACATGTATACACTGCTTGCAAATATGACAATAGCATTCACATACATAAATGAATGCATGCTGAGGAAGATAACATCCTTCATCAGACCAACTCTGGAGTATGCATCAGTAGTCTGGAATCCTTATCTCAAGAAACACATAGATACGACTGAAAAAGTTCAATGGGCTGCTACAAGATGGGTACCAAGCTTAAAGGATCTAAGCTATGAAGAAAGACTAGAAAAACTGAATCTGTCAACACTACAGGAGAGAAGGAAAAGAGGAGACATGATTATTCTATATAAATGTACAGTATATCAGGGAACGACAAAATAGACATAAATGAATATATAACCTATGGGGAAGCGTCAGCAAGAGGAACTGATAAAAACTGGATAAAAAAAAGGCGATAAAGACGTAAGGAAATTTAGTTTCCCAAACAGGGCAATTGATCAGTGGAATGCACTACCGAATAAAATAGTGTGTGCCAAAAAAATTCATATATTTAAGGATATGTATGATAAAAATGGTTTAAAACACGAGACGGCACGAGCTTGACTCATTCTTGTAAAGATACAATTAGGTAAGAACAATTTGGTAAGAACAATTAGGTAAGAACACACACACACACACACACACACACACACACACACACACATATTTCAAGTAAAACACTATCTTCTCTTGCATTTCTAGCGTGGTTGTGCTGATGCCCTGTGCATGAGGGGACAAATCCTAAGCTGGAGACGTCTCACACTACCTACAGGTGTTCTCAATAAAAGTCAACATGGCCAATTCAGCCAGAGAAAGAGAGAGAGAGAGAGAGAGAGAGAGAGAGAGAGAGAGAGAGGGGATAAACAAGAGATGAACAAAGAATGGGATGCAGACGATGAAGTGTGTGTGTGTGTGTGTGTGTGTGTGTGTGTGTGTGTGTGAGAGAGAGAGAGAGAGAGAGAGAGAGAGAGAGAGAGAGAGAGAGAGAGGTAAACAAGAGATGAACAGAGAAGGGGATGGAGGCGATATAGTGAGGTGAGGTGAGTGTGTGTGTGTGTGTGTGTGAGAGAGAGAGAGAGAGAGAGAGAGAGAGAGAGAGAGAGAGTGAAGGGGGGGATAAACAAGAGATGAACAAAGAATGGAATGCAGACGATATGGTGAGATGAGGTGTGTGTGTGTGTGTGTGTGTGTGTGTGTGTGTGTGAGAGAGAGAGAGAGAGAGAGAGAGAGAGAGAGAGAGAGAGAGAGAGAAAGAGAGAGAGAGAGAAAGAGGTAAACAAGAGATGAACAGAGAAGGGGATGGAGACGATATAGTGAGGTGAGGTGAGTGTGTGTGTGTGTGTGTGTGTGTGTGTGTGTGTGTGTGTGTGTGTGTGTGTGTGTGTGTGTGTGTGTGTGTGTGTGTGTGAGAGAGAGAGAGAGAGAGAGAGAGAGAGAGAGAGAGAGAGAGAGAGGTAAACAAGAGATGAACAGAGAAGGGGATGGAGACGATATAGTGAGGTGAGGTGAGGTGAGTGTGTGTGTGTGTGTGTGTGTGTGTGTGTGTGTGTGTGTGTGAGAGAGAGAGAGAGAGAGAGAGAGAGAGAGAGAGAGAGGGGTAAACAAGAGATGAACAGAAGGGGATGGAGACGATATAGTGAGGTGAGGTGAGTGTGTGTGTGTGTGTGTGTGTGTGTGTGTGTGTGTGTGTGTGTGTGTGTGTGTGTGTGTGTGTGTGTGTGTGTGTGTGTGTGTGTGTGTGTGTGTGTGTGTGTGTGTGTGTGTGTGTGTGAGAGAGAGAGAGAGAGAGAGAGAGAGAGAGAGAGAGTAGGATACGAAAGAAGAGATGGGGAAGAACAGAAGAAATATGAGAGAGGACATTAGGGAAAAGAGGGGAAGAGGTGAGAGAGTGATGTGGACTAGACAGAAGATGGGGTAAGGGGGGGAAAGTGAGAGAAGAGACAGAGAGAGGGAGAAGGGGGACGTTTATGAGAAACCAATTAGCTTTACTGCGACAGACAGGGGAGAACAAAAAGCCAATTTTGAGAGGGGTAGCTGTGACTTGAATTTTCAGTAATGTAGTACACAAACAGGAAATCAAAGGAATAGGCGATGGGATTTTACAGATACGGGAAGTGTGTGTGTGTGTGTGTGTGTGTGTGTGTGTGTGTGTGTGTGTGTGTGTGTGTGTGTGTGTGTGTGTGTGTGTGTAGGAGAGAGAGAGAGAGAGAGAGAGAGAGAGAGAGAGAGAGAGAGAGGTATTAATTTATCAGTGAAGTTGGGAGAAAAACACTGTGTACTGACCATAAGAAAACAAACCTGATCAGTCAATTTGGGTGAAGTCATGCTATACCCGTCTACTTAAGGAGGGTAAAGTCAAATTATATCAAACAAGATAAGTTAGGTACAGTGTAAGTTGGAAAATAAAATTTGGGCAGGTCTTGAAAGGTGAGGGAATATATACAGTTAATCCATGTGAGATGCAGCACAATGGGGTCATGTGAAGCTGTATGTGGTTACATCACGATATCGGTCATAGTAGGTCCATTATGGTCATGGTAAGTTCGAATAGGTTAAGTTAGTTTAGAGACGGTTGAGTTCCGTTTGGATAGATCAGCTCTGGCCAAATTACGAGAGGTTTGGTTAAGATAGGTTAGGTAAGGTGATAGTAGTTAGGTTGGTTTTGGTTGTTAGGTTCAGTTAAGCATAAGTGTAAGTCAGCTTTGGTGAATCTGAGGTTGGTGATACAAATGAAGTGCATGACTGAGTGTGTTAAACGGATAAAATGAATGGAAAGGAAGACACTGGAAAGAGAACAAGTCCTTTATTTCTCCAACTTTGTAGCTCCATGAGGATGGGTTCAATATACTAGGAGTGGGAAACTTTGGGGAAATACAGCACGTAGGTTAGTATTATTAAATCTGTCCACGTGAAGGTGTACGTAAGACCCTGATAGAATTTCTGATATAAATTTTCAATTACCTCAGCGGATAAGAAATGGTCACACTGCATTCATATTTACACAGTGCAAAATGTAAGAAGGTAAGTGAATGAAACTTCATATATTTTTCAACACGTGTCTCAGAAAGATTTCCAGGCAGGGGAGGAGCAGACAGTCCCACATTCACAATGGTGTCAAATATATTGCGATGTTTCCTGTAAATGATTTATTTGAGACATGGCTGCACGCAACGATGCGTAGCATAATTTCAGGTGATAGATCGCGGCATAGCAACAATGCATGTCGGGTCCTCAGCGACATGTTTTGAAAGCAGTTATATTTTGAAGTCCCACCGCATATTGAGCCTCAAGTGTGTTAAAATCGGCAGTAAATTCCATCCCTGAAACTATTTCCCAACTGGCTTATCATCACTAGTATACAAGTTATTTGAAAACATAATTAGAAATATAAGAGTCAAGCATGTAGAACAAGAAAAAAATAATAATAATCTCATTGATGACACAGCACGGATTTCGTAATACTCGATCTTATTAATCTCCTTTTGTTTCACTAATATTATGGATATATACAAGGAAACCAAACTTCTTGATGTAGTCTATCTCGATTTCCAGTGAGCATTCGATAAATTTTGCCATCAATGACGTCTTGAGAAACTTAACGTCGATTCTATCAGAGGCAGTGTGCAAAGATGGACCGTAAACAAAGATCTCTAATTAACCCTTGTCGCGCTGCAGACCCCATATCAAACACAATCAAGGACTTGCATGGTCCGTGCTGCAAGCCTCATATGAGGTACATATCTACATATGGCATAAAACAATGACTCAGAGAAGTTAAACAATTTTACAAAGATTCAGTGTGGCAGGGATTAATGGAAAGATATTAGATTGGATGAATGTTACAAGCAGAGTACCACATGATTCAATTCTGTGTCTTCTACTGTTTCTACTTTACAGTATATTGACGATATTGATGAAGGTATGTACTGTAAAATATCCACATTTCATTACGAAACAAAAAGCTGGGAGTCGATCTGCAGTATGTCTATTGTCAGACACCTTTATTCCGTAAGGGGTGGCCACAAACAAGTCGCCTCCATGTCGCCCAGTCCCCCGCCATTTCACCGCCATTCAGCCAGCTCACACCTCCCTCTCTCGTATACCCCTCAACTCCATCCCTTAATCTCATCCACGGCCTCCCCCTCCCTCTCCTCCCCTCCACCTCACTCTCATACACTCTTCTCGTTAGTCACTCACTCTCCATTCTCTCCACATGGCCAAACTACTTCAGCGTATGTCTCCTATCGCTTTCTATCACATCCACATTCACACCGCAATGCTCCTTCACTTCCTCATTTGTAAGTCTGTCTGTCTCTCCATGTAACTCCACAAGCTTCTCTAAAATAAATCATTTCCACTGCTCTCGCTTTTGACTTGTGTCCTTCCATAAAGGTCCAAGCTTCACATCCATACGTTAGAGTTGGTATCACACTATTATCATACAGCGAGTTTTTTACTTCCATGCACACTTCCCCCTATCTAACATTTGCTTTCAAAGAACCAGCCACTTTTCTTCCTTCTTGTACCCTTTCAAGCACTTCATCCTCTAAACTTCCATCCTTACTCTTCACACTACCCAAGTACTTAAATGCAATCACATTTTCCACTTCCTCATCATCCAACTTTACTGTACATTCAGTGACTTGTTTTTTCTCGAAGCCCATAACTTTCCTTTTTCCTCCACTCTCCTTTAGATTCCGTTTCTTATACACTCACCCAAACCCATTCACCAAGTCTTGCAGTTCCTTCATCTTCGCTCAACAAAACAGTATCAACAGCAAACACCAATATGGGAAGTTTCAAAAACATACCCCCTATCATTAGGGTCGTCCCAACATCCACTTCTCTACTTTGTATCTCTTTTATAACTCCATCCATATACAGACTAGACAAACATGGAGACATGACACATCCCTGTTTCAATCCAACATTCAGATAGAAAAATTGACTCAGTTCACTATCCACAAACGCTGCAACCTTGGCACCAAAAACACATACTCTTCACGGCATTCAACAACTTCCCATTTATTCCACATATTCGTAGTACTCTTCATATTCCTCTTCTATCCACTCTGTCACTTGCTCTCTCCAAATCCATGAAGGCCGTACACAACTTCTTTTCTTTCTCTAGAAACTTTCCAATAAATACCTAAGGATGAATATCTAATCTACACAACCTCTTCCCTTCCTAAAACCTTCCGTGTTCTTCCCTAAATAATTCCTCTGTTATTTCCCTAACTCTGAATAAGAATCCTATCATAAACTTTGCCTATTACTCTAAGAAAACAAATGCCCCTTTAATTACCACACATTTCTTTTTCCTCTTTTCTTTTGTTCAGGGGAATAATTATGCCTGACATCCAATCCTTCAGGACTCTACCTTCCTCCCAGGCCAATCTACACGTCTTCCATATCCATTCTACTATTGTGTCTCCTCTATGCTTCAGCATATCACCATACGCTCCATCAATTCCTGGGGCTTTCCCCATTTTGACTTCTTCATTGCTTACACTACTTCCATCCTACTGATCTTCTCACCACCCTTCTTCTCCCGGCCATTCCCCACCTGTTCATTCCACCATGCTGTTTCTTGCACTCCCTTTTGTCTTTTCTTCACCCCTCACAACACCTCACATGCCGCACAGATTTCCTCTGTGAAAATTTTGCACACACCTTCCACCCCCTTTATCTGCTCCAATCCATATTTAACAAATCGCTCCTCCACTTCTCTCTTATATTCTGCCTTTTCACAACCCTCTTGCAAGTTTCTACTCCCCTTGTATGCATACTTACTCCTGTCCTTCCCACCTATTCCTCTATTGCATTTGGACCTTGACATTCACCACCACCAAATGCTGGTTAGGAAGCCCACTCCCCCAACCTCTGCATGCTCTTGCATCCATTACATACCTTTTCATTCTGTCATCCCCAAACACATAATCAACCATCATCTGTCCATTCAGTTCACCACCCACCCTTCTCATCATTCGCCATGTATACCAGTGGACCTTTTTGCCTAAAGAAGGGGTTGCCATGACCAACTACTCCCCACACAAATATCCACTAAAGCACTGCCATTCTCATCCACTTCTGCAGGCACACCCTACTCACCAGCTACTCTATTCACCTTCACATTCCCTACTTTTCCATTCATATCTTCACACAAAAACACTCTCGCTTCCCTCCCAAACTTTTTCATGCACACTTCCACATTTGCCCAGAACTCTTCCTTCACTCTGCTTGCACAATCTTGAATTGGCACATACACACACACACACAATTGCCCACATTTATATTCCCATTTTCAGTTTTACTCAGTTGAAATGTTCCATAATCTCTTATATTCTCCTTCCATCTCTTCCACACAACAATGCATATATCCTCTTTTACCCTTTCATTCTAACCTCCTCCCGCGCGCATATACCCCGTCCATACTCCCACTCTCACATTTTCACCTCACACATTTTGTCTCAGTTAATCCACATATGTCCACTTTTACACCCTCAAGCACCTGGACAATCTCTTTCACCTCATAATACGCACTGTTTACATTCCCTATTGGAAAATCGGGCGTAAAAATGAAAAATTAATATACATAATATCATCATCATCATGATCATCCGGACCTCCTTTCTCACTCAAGGGCACGGTGAGGAGTAGCAATGTCCAGACTACACAAACTTGCCCAATCCGAATAGGCCACACTTCCATTCACTCATCATTCAAGCCCCCGGAATCCTGGCTCTACCGAATACGCCAAAAACATTCACCACATAGATACATAATAAACGATACTTAATTGAACAATGTGAACCAAGAATTTTATTTTATTATTTTTTTAAATAACCATCGATTTCAGGACAGGTGGATAGTCCAGAAAATCAGGAAAAATA
>NC_136975.1:17609995-17764995 GCF_032717465.1 Coenobita brevimanus | reverse complement strand
GCAGCACAGAAAAGCTGCCACAGAGATTTCATTGGAGAGTCTGAAAAACGTCTATAGTCTCCGCTATCTTGATTTGTTAAGATTAAGTAGGATGATCTACTAACGAGACTTATTACTGCTTCGTTCATCATAGTCCGGAAAACTGAAAATGTAAAATTAACTGGTTCGAAGCCAGACACTTATCCAAGCGATGTTTAAAAGCCATTACCGCCAAGCATTCTACCACATTTGTTGGAACTTCGTCCATTATGTTGAGAACCTGCAGAAGGAAAGTTTTTTTTTTTTTCTCTGGACTGGAAACTTCTGCTGATTAGTTAATATCCATTACCTTTAGTGTAAACTGACCAGTCATTTGTGAAGAAATCATTGAATACGATATGGATTTACCAGTCATTTGTGGCGTAATTATCGACTACCACATTGCTACGTCCACTGTCCCTTAAGAAATTTGTATACTTGAATCATATTCCCTCACAGTCTGCACTTCGACAAGTTAAATAGCCTTAACTCTTCAAACCTTCCTCATATGTTTTGTTCCTAAGTCTGGGTATCACTTTTGTAACTTTCCGCTGCACCTTCTCTAATTTCGCCACGCCTTTGTTGACAAATGGCGACCAGAACTGAACACAGTACTCCAGATGGGGTGACAGTAAATGTAATGAACTAGGTGATATATTTTCCGATATGAATAATGAATTGTTCTGTCAGTAAATCCAAGCTGTTTATTACCTATTTTTCCTGATTTTCTGGACTATCCGCCTGTCCTGAAATCGATGGTTATTAAAAAAAATAAATAAATAAAATTCTTGGTTCACATTGTTCAATAAAGTATCGTTTATTATGTATCTATGTGGTGAATGTTTTTGGCGTATCCGGTAGAGCCAGGATTATGGGGGCTTGAATGATGAATGAATGGAAGTGTGGCCTATTTGGATGGGCAAGTTTGTGTAGTCTGGACATTGCTACTCCTCACCCTGCCTTTGGGCGGGAAAGGAGGTCTGGATAATGATGATGATGATGATGATGATGATATTATGTATCTTAATTTTTCTTTTTTATGCCCGATTTTCCAATAGGGAATGTAAACGGTGTGTATGATGAGGTGAAAGAGATTGTCCAGGTGCTTGAGGGTGTAAAAGTGGACATATGTGGATTAACTGAGACAAAATGTGTGAGGTGAAAATGTGAGAGTGGGAGTATGGACGGGGTATATGCGTGCGGGAGGAGGTTAGAATGAAAGGGTAAAAGAGGATGTATGCATTGTTGTGTGGAAGAGATGGAAGGAGAATATAAGAGATTATGGAACATTTCAACTGAGAAAATTGAAAATGGGAATATAAATGTGGGCAATTGTGTGTGTGTATATGTGCCAATTCAAGATCGTGCAAGCAGAGTGAAGGAAGAGTTCTGGGTAAATGTGGAATTGTGCATGAAAAAGTTTGGGAGGAATGCGAGAGTGTTTTTGTGTGGAGATATGAATGGAAAAGTAGGGAATGTGAAGGTGAATAGAGTAGATGGTGAGTAGGGTGTGCCTGCAGAAGTGGATGATAATGGCAGTGCTTTAGTGGACATTTGTGTGGGGAGAAGTTGGTCATGGCAATCCCTTCTTTAGGCAAAAAGGTCCACTGGTATACATGGCGAATGATGAGAAGGGTGAGTGGTGAACTGAATGAACAGGCGATGGTTGATTATGTGTTTGGGGATGACAGAATGAAAAGGTATGTAATGGATGCAAGAGCATGCAGTGGTTGGGGAAGTGGGCTTCCTAACCATCATTTGGTGGTGGTGAATGTCAAAGTCCAAATGCAATAGAGGAATAGGTGGGAAGGAAAGGAGTAAGTATGCATTTAAGGGGGGTAGAAAGTTGCAAGGGGATGGTGA
This sequence comes from Coenobita brevimanus, assembly GCF_032717465.1. Classification (NCBI taxonomy): domain Eukaryota; kingdom Metazoa; phylum Arthropoda; class Malacostraca; order Decapoda; family Coenobitidae; genus Coenobita; species Coenobita brevimanus. Next base: position 17,763,114 of record NC_136975.1, on the reverse strand, counting down.
AAAGGCAGAATATAAGAGAGAAGTGGAGGAGCCATTGGTTAAATATGGATTGGAGCAGATAAAGGAGGTGGAAGGTGTGTGCAAGATTTTCACAGAGGAAATCTGTGCGGCATGTGAAGTGTTTTGAGGGGTGAAGAAAAGACAAAAGGGAGTGCAAGAAATAGCATGGTGGAATGAAGAGGAGGGGAATGGCCGGGAGAAGAAGGGTGGTGAGAAGATCAATAGGATGGAAGTAGTGTAAGCAATGAAGAAGTCAAAATGGGGAAAGCCCCAGGAATTGATGGAGCGTATGGTGAAATGCCGAAGCATGGAGGAGACACAGTAGTAGAATGGATATGGAAGACGTGTAGATTGGCCTGGGAGGAAGGTAGAGTCCTGAAGGATTGGATGTCAGGCATAATTATTCCCCTGTACAAAAGGAAAGAGGAAAAAGAAATGTGTGGTAATGAAAGGGGCATTTGTTTTCTTAGTGTAATAGGCAAAGTTTATGATAGGATTCTTATTCAGAGTTAGGGAAATAACAGAGGAATTATTTAGGGAAGAACACGGAAGATTTTAGGAAGGGAAGAGGTTGTGTAGATTAGATATTCATCCTTAGGTATTTATTGGAAAGTTTCTAGAGAAGAAAAAGAAGTTGTGTACGGCCTTCATGGATTTGGAGAGAGCAAGTGACAGAGTGGATAGAAGAGGAATATGGAGAGTACTACGAATATGTGGAATATATGGGAAGTTGTTGAATGCCGTGAAGAGTATGTATTTACGGTGCCAAGGTTGCAGTGTATGTGGATAGTGAACTGAGTCAATTTTTCTATCTGAACGTTGGATTGAAACAGGAATGTGTCATGTCTCCATGGCTGTTTAGTCTGTATAAAGATGGAGTTATAAATGAGATACAAAGTAGAGAAGTGGACGTTGGGGCGGCCTTAATGACAGGGGGCAGGATTTTGAAACTTCCCATATTGGTGTTTGCTGTTGATACTGTTTTGTTAAGCGAAGATGAAGGAACTGCAAGGCTTGGTGAATGGGTTTGGGTGAGTGTATAAGAAACGGAATCTAAAGGAGAGTGGAGGAAAAAGGAAAGTTATAGGCTTCGAGAGAAAAGAAGTCACCCAATGTACAGTGAAGTTGGATGATGAGGAAGTGGAAAATGTGATTGCATTTAAGTACTGGGGTAGTGTGAAGAGTAAGAATGGAAGTTTAGAGGATGAAGTGCTTGAAACGGTACAAGAAGGAAGAAAAGTGGCTGGTTCTTAGAAAGCAAACGTCAGATAGGGGGAAGTGTGCATGGAAGTAAAAAACTTGCTGTATGATAATACTGTGATACCAACTCTAACATATGGATGTGAAGCTTGGACCTTTTTGGAAGGACACAAGTAAAAAGCGAGAGCAGTGGAAATGATTTATTTTAGAGAAACTTGTGGAGTTACATGGAGAGACAGACAGACTTACAAATGAGGAAGTGAAGGAGCATTGCGGTGTGAATGTGGATGTGACAGAAAGCGTTAGGAGACATACGCTGATGTAGTTTGGCCATGTGGAGAGAATAGAGAGTGAGAGACTAACGAGAAGAGTGTATGAGAGTGAGGTGGAGGGGAGGAGAGGGAGGGGGAGGCCGTGGATTAGATTAAGGGATGAAGTTGAGGGGTATACGAGAGAGGGGGGGTGAGCTGGCTGAATGGCGGTGAAATGGCGGGGGACTGGGCGACATGGAGGGGATTTGTTTGTGGCCACCCCTTACGGGATAAAGGTGTCTGACAATAGACAGATACTGTAGATAGACTCCCAGCTTTTTGTTTCGTAATGAAATGTGGATATTTTACAGTGCATACCTTCATCAATATCGTCAACATACTGTAAAGTAGAAACAGTAGAAGACACAGAATTGAATCGTGTGGTCCTCTGCTTGCAACATTCATCCAGTCTAATGTCTTCCCATTAATCCCTGCCACGCTGAATCTTTGTAAAATTGTTTAACTTCTCTGAGTCATTGTTTTATGCCATATGCAGATATGTACCTCATATGAGGCTTGCAGCACAGACCATGCAAGTCCTTGATTGTGTCTGATATGGGGTCTGTAGCGCGACAAGGGTTAATTAGAGATCTTTGTTTACGGTCCATCTTTGCACATTGCCTCTGATAGAATCGACGTTAAGTTTCTCAAGACGTCATTGATGGCAAAATTTATCGAATGTTCACTGGAAATCGAGATAGACTACATCAAGAAGTTTGGTTTCCTTGTATATATCCATAATATTAGTGAAACAAAAGGAGATTAATAAGATCGAGTATTACGAAATCCGTGCTGTGTCATCAATGAAATTATTATTATTATTTTTTTGTTCTACATGCTTGACTCTTATATTTCTAATTATGTTTTCAAATAACTTGTCTACTAGTGATGATAAGCCAGTTGGGTAATAGTTTTAGGGATGGAATTTACTGCCGATTTTAACACACTTGAGGCTCAATATGCGGTGAGACTTCAAAATATAACTGCTTTCAAAACATGTCCCTGAGGACCCGACATGCATTGTTGCTATGTCGCGATCTATCACATGATAATATGCTACGCATCGTTGCGTGCAGCCATGTCTCAAATAAATCATTTACAGGCAACATCGCAATATATTTGACACCATTGTGAATGTGGGACTGTCTGCTCCTCCCCTGCCTGGAAATCTTTCTGAGACACGTGTTGAAAAATATATGAAGTTTCATTCACTTACCTTCTTACATTTTGCACTGTGTAAATATGAATGCAGTGTGACCATTTCTTATCCGCTGAGGTAATTGAAAATTTATATCATAAATTCTATCAGGGTCTTACGTACACCTTCACGTGGACAGATTTAATAATACTAACCTACGTGCTGTATTTCCCCAAAGTTTCCCACTCCTAGTATATTGAACCCATCCTCATGGAGCTACAAAGTTGGAGAAATAAATGACTTGTTCTCTTTCCAGTGTCTTCCTTTCCATTCACTTTATCCGTTTAACACACTCAGTCATGCACTTCCTTTGTATCACCAACCTCAGATTCACCAAAGCTGACTTACTCTTATGCTTAACTGAACCTAACAACCAAAACCAACCTAACTGCTATCACCTTACCTAACCTATCTTAACCAAACCTATCGTAATTTGGCCAGAGCTGATCTCTCCAAACGGAATTCAACCGTCTCTAAACTAACTTAACCTATTCGAACTTACCCTGACCATAATGGACCTACTATGACCGATATCGTGATCTAACCACATACAACTTCACATGACCTCAGTGTACTGCATCTCACATTGATTAACTGTATATATTCCCTCACCTTTCAAGACCTGCCCAAATTTTATTTTCCAACTTACACTGTACGTAACTTATCTTGTTTGATATAATTTGACTTTACCCTCCTTAAGTAGACGGGTATAGCATGACTTCACCCAAACTGACTGATCAGGTTTGTTTTCTCATGGTCAGTTCACAGTGTTTTTCTCCCAACTTCACTGATAAATTAATACCTCTCTCTCTCTCTCTCTCTCTCTCTCTCTCTCTCTCTCTCTCTCTCTCTCTCTCTCTCTCTCTCTCTCTCTCTCTACACACACACACACACACACACACACACACACACACACACACACACACACACACACACACACACTTCCCGTATCTGCAAAATCCCATCGCCTATTCCTTTGATTTCCTGTTTGTGTACTACATTACTGAAAATTCAAGTCACAGCTACCCCTCTCAAAATTGGCTTTTTGTTCTCCCCTGTCTGTCGCAGTAAAGCTAATTGGTTTCTCATAAACGTCCCCCTTCTCCCTCTCTCTGTCTCTTCTCTCACTTTCCTCCCCCTTACCCCATCTTCTGTCTAGTCCACATCACTCTCTCACCTCTTTCCCTCTTTTCCCTAATGTCCTTTCTCATATTCCTTCTATTCTTCCCATCTCTTCTTTCGTATCCTACTCTCTCTCTCTCTCTCTCTCTCTCTCTCTCTCTCTCTCTCTCTCACACACACACACACACACACACACACTCACCTCACCTCACTATATCGTCTCCATCCCTTTCTCTGTTCATCTCTTGTTTACCTCTCTCTCTCTCTCTCTCTCTCTCTCTCCCACACACACACACACACACACACACCTCATCTCACCATACCGTCTTCATCCCATTCTTTGTTCATCTCTTGTTTACCTCTCTCTCTCTCTCTCTCTCTCTCTCTCTCTCTCGCTCTCGCTCTCTCTCTCTCTCTCTGGCTGAATTGGCCATCTTGACTTTTATTGAGAACACCTGTAGGTAGTGTGAGACCTCTCCAGCTGAGGATTTATCCCCTCATGCACAGGGCATCAGCACAACCGCGTTAGTAATGCAAGAGAAGATAGTGTTTTACTTGAAATGTGTGTGTGTGTGTGTGTGTGTGTGTGTGTGTGTGTGTGTGTGTGTGTGTGTGTTCTTACCTAATTGTTCTTACCAAATTGTTCTTACCTAATTGTATCTTTACAGGAATGAGTCAAGCTCATGCCGTCTCGTGTTTTAAACTATCTTTATCATACATATCCTTAAATATATGAATTTTTTTGGCACACACTATTTTATTCGGTAGTGCATTCCACTGATCAATTGCCCTGTTTGGGATACTAAATTTTCTTACGTCTTTATCGCCTCTTTTTTTTATGTAGTTTTCTTCATATCCTCTTGCTGATGATTCCCCATAGGTTATATATTCATTTATGTCTATTATCTCGTTCCCAGACTTACATTTATATAGAATAATCATGTCTCCTCTTTTCCTTCTCTCCTGTAGTGTGGGCAGATTCAGTTTTTCTAGTCTTTCTTCATAGCTTAGACCCCTTAAGCTTGGTACCCTTCTTGTAGCAGCCCTTTGAACTTTTTCAATCTTATCTATGTGTTTCTTGAGATGAGGATGCCAGACTACTGATGCATACTCCAGGGTTGGTCTGATGAAAGATGTTAATATCTTCCTCAGCATGTCTTCATTTATGTATGTGAATGTTATTCTCATACTTGCAAGTAGTGCATACATGTTCCGTACCTTCTCATTTATGTGGTCAGCCGGAGATAGTACCTATGTTATTGATAATCACACATAAGTCCTTCTCTCTTTCTGATATGTGTAGGGTTTTACCTCCTAACTTATAATCCCAATATGGTCTTTTTCCACTTTTACCAAACTTGATTACATGACACTTGTCCACACTCAATTCCACTTGCCATGTATCACCCCATTCATGAATTTTATTAAATTTTTCTTGTAGCTCTTTACAAGAGTCTGTGTTAGTAATTCTCCTTTGTATGTTTGTATCATCAGTAAACATATTTAGATAGCTTTTATTTCCAAAGTTACTATGTATGTCATTTACAGTATATACACTAAAAACATAACTGGTGCCAGCACTGAGCCTGTGGAACTCCACTAATCACTTCCCTCCATGATGAGTAATTTCCTCTTAATACTGTTCTCGTTTCCCCTTTTCAGAGAAAATCTTGCATCCAACAGTACAGTTTGCCTTGGATTCCTCCTTGATGGTACAGTTTCCATAAACGTCTTTGGTACGGTACTCTGTCAAAAGCTTTCTTGAAATCTAGATTGATACTGTCCACCCATCCTTCTCTTTTCTGTAACGTTTCTGCAACTCTGTCATAGTAGCTTAATGTAGTGCTCGGACGTGATAATGAGTTGTATCTAGTTCATTTTATATGACCAAAAGTTCGGTTAAGTGAGAGAGAGTGGCCGAGGCATGGCTGTTACCATGCGGACGTGTCCAGAACATAGATTAATTACCTAGTTGCTAAGTCACTTTTTTTTTTTTTTTTTTTTTTAATATCTGGAGTGAGATTTGAACATATGCCTTTGGTCACGTGATCCAACATAATGTACCCGTGGGCAAAGTGATGTAAAGCACGATGATTTTCATTATTTTTCGATGTAAGGGTATAAAGTGAGAGGTGATGAGTAATTATTGTAACTAGAGAATGTTATTTTTTTTGAGTAATCGATTGTAAGACATCACACTGAGTCTATCTCGAGTCTGTAATAATTAAAATCTTAAATTACGTACGCCGTCATCCTCCCCTCCCCTTTGCATCACTCACGCAGTTTTGGCGTCTCACTCGCTCACCGGCCGTGATAGATGACAGTTGGTCGGTACGGTCGTCATCCTCACTTCCCCACCCTCCAAGGAATTCTGTAAGTAATTTGATATTAATGATGTCTGATATGTTGAAGCACGAATAGTGATATCTCACGAGCGATAATAGTGACGAAATAGAGAAACGGACTCGGGTAGAATCGTGTTGTCCTTCCTCAGGAAATGTAACGGTGACGCCATTAACCTTTGGACAAGCAAGTCCTGTGTTCCCGCTCACCTCTCCTACATTTTTGAGCTGGATAGTGAGGTATTTCCCATATATTTGTACTGTATAGTATTATTATTTAGTAGCCAGAATACGAGAATGCTACAGAGTTCTGTCTGAGTCTCAGATAAATGTGTGATTTTTGTAGGACAAGTATCACGTGCCTTGGGACTGTGAATTATTAATTATTGTGTTGAGATGACTTTGCAGTTCAGTACTTATTAGGGCTATGTTGTGAATTAATGTTCACGTAGTTACTTTGTGAGGCACAATGATATTGATGCAGTGATGATTTTCATGGTTAGAGTTACAGTTATTTATGCTTATTGTGTATGTTTTAGTACTTTTTCTTCCATGTAATCCCTACAATAAGTATTATTTTGAGCAGACCAGTGTGTCTGTGGTGCCATGTGTTATTCTGTTATTACTTGAGAGGCCGAGTGTTGTAACTCATGTTTCTTTATTTTGAGACTTTCCTGATCATGTGAAGGGATTACTTGCACTGGGAAGAGCAGTTATTCATGATTCATATTAACTTCTAGCGGGTCCCAGTGTGGACGTCGAAGTTCCTGAGTGAGTCAAAGTCAAAGTGTGGAGGTCTAAATACCAGTGAGAATCCAAGTCCAGGCGTGGAGGTCGAAGTCCCAGTGAGTCAAGGTCCCAGTGTGGAAGTTAAGGTCGGGAGCGGCAGAGGACTGGACCAGTGAAATTTGTGCTCAGGGACGATTATGAAGTAACACATTGGACCGGGACAGAGGAGCTAAGTTTTGTGGTTTTGATATTAGGACTATATAGAGATATATTTTCCGAACAATGTGCCAACTGATTCACGTTTAATCTGTAAAGCAAGTAGCTGGGGAAGATTTCTACTTTTTGGTCTTTTTAATACACATTCCCTCCCACTCGAACTTTATTGTTTGTATAACCCTTGAGAACTGGTGGTACAGAGCTTGTCACGGGGTTTTTAAAATAAATGCAATATTAAAAAATAATTCTCAATAATACTGAAGAGCAGGGACAATGAAATGTCTTGCTAAAATCAAGCAATGATTACTTTATGCTGGCTTGCTTCGCCGATTGTCTCAGAACGAGAATTTATAAACTTTCTCAACAGTACACAACAGAGACTAATTACTCACAATTGCTGTTTATAGTACTGTTAGCCTCTGGAGAAAGTGACTTCACCCCTGACAATAAATAACTAATACTATTAATGATATCAGGTTCTTGCTGATGCGTTAACTCCTTGAAGGCACAACGGATTTTAAGCTTAATACAACAAGACTGGCCTAAGTACCGGTTATGAATAGCAAAACGTTTATGCAAGCTAGGAGCTATAAGGGAAATAAGCTTAATTATGGAGAAATGAAACACGAGTTTACATTACATTAAGCTCAAAGGAAAAGAACTGTTAAATTTATTGATTACAAAGGAATAAATTTAACTTTACATTTCAAAGTGAATTCAAAATAAAGAGATCGCACTCACTCACTCACTCAGAAGCTAAACTCCTAAACCTAGGAAAATACGAAAAGGAAATACTGGTCAATGTAGCGTATCACCAAGAAAGGGTGGTAGCCTGGAGAACTATCGATCTAGCGGAGTCTGGGTGCTAGAAGACCTCTCTCACTCTCACTACTAGAACACAGAACCACACTCTGTCTCGACATATGAAAGACTCCCCAAATTCGATGTGTGGGGTAGGATGCCCAGGCCAGCCAGAAGAAGGCGTGGCCAACGGTTGAGGCAAGCAGGGGCGAACAATATAGAAACAATAATATCGCTCAGTAGAGCACTTAATGACGTGCATTAGATCGGTCACTTTTGAAACAGTGACGAATGTTTTGAAAAAAGTATACTATCGAAATGGAGAGAGAAACGGTTAACTGAACGATACACAGTGAGTTTTCCACTAAAGTTCGTGGTTTCTCACAAAAGGAAATTTGATTCGTGACATTACGCCCCTTCAAAATGAAATTTTTTTCTTATGGGAAAAAATTTGTGGATATATATATATATATATATATATATATATATGTACACATCCTAACTCAGTCACACAAGATTCACACTGTGGTGTGTGTGCTATCCTGCTACAGGAGAAAGCCGCAGTCGCTAGTGAGCAAAAAAACCTCGTATTTACGTTAAAAGAAGCAAGCTTGAGGGAAAAACTCCGTGACGACAGTGAAAAATCCTGTACTCAGGTCAAACTGAGCCAAAGTTCACTACATTTACACTGACAACTAATTGTTGTGTAGTGTGGTGTATGTGATACACGGTGTAGATGTGAGAGTTGTAGTGTAACTGTACGTACGTGTAAAATGATACAGTAAATAATAATATGACAACGACGAAGGCAGAGGAGAAGAGGCGGCAGCGTGCAACAGACGATCAGCTGGCCCGCACAGCAAAACTGCTACACCCATCACTGTACCTGCAAAATCAAATAAGGTGGAGCATCAAAAGTGTCAATGAGACAAAAATTCTTATTACATTACAATTACTCTCTCTGCCTAGCAATAAGTACATGCTACGAAAGGTACGCTCTAGCTGAAAAATACGAGTGACAGCCTAAGCTTCGTACTTCGAGGTCGCCATCAGTTTATTAGGTACATTATTAACCAGGAAACGTAGTCCCTGGACGCCGTTGGTCTCAAGGACTCGTGTAGTTTACTGGTTAAACTTAACTCTACACTTACGATTAGTGTCGGCAAGTTGAGAATCCTTATGCAAACTCGGGCTCGTGTGTCCTCAGACACAGCCTCGGGTCGCCTCTGTTGGGTTCTCTCTCGAACTTCCCCCTTAACCTACAGTACTTATAAATATCGGGGAGCTGAGAATCCTTGTGCAAACTCGGGCTCGTGTGTCGCAGACACAGCCTCGGACTGCACACAGTTCCTCAAACTTACCCCCTTTAGCCTAGAGTACACATGTATATACAATATTGGGGCAGCTGAGAATCCTTACTCAAACTCGGGCTCGTGTGTCTGCAGACACAGCCTCGGGTCGCCTCTGCGGGTTCTCGAACTTTCCGCTTAACTTATGATATACTGTATATGTATGTACAGGCCCTGGATATACTGTGTCCTGTGGGGCCAACGGGCGAGATGTCAGGTCTGCACCCACTTCACCACTACCCTGTCTCTCAACTGTCTCAGAGATTACGGGTGTGGTTACAAACGGTGCAGGAAGGACGTGTTCCTGACTGGTGTTACGTGGACACACATTGCAGGAACGCACAAAACTGTCTATGTCTTGTCCCATCCCTGGCCAGAAAAAGTCAGTTCGGATACAGCCCTGGGTCTTCCTTTCGCCCATGTGACCTCCTGAGGCAGAACAATGACCCCATTGTAAAACTGCTAGGCGGTACTTGGCGGGAACAACAAACTGCAGTCGAACCTCGCCCTCGGGTGTTCGTGACTCACGGTAGAGCCGTCCTTGTTTACGAAGGAACTTGGCTCGACCTCCCCGTGAATACTTAATCACTCGACCCTTTTGTTTCTTTCACATGGCAGCAAGTGTTGGGTCAGAATGTTGTTCTTGAACAACAGTTTGGCTACACATCAGATCTTGCGGCGATTCAATGGTCACTGGGGTGACACAGTCTGGAGCCTCAGTCATGGCTGGTGTTTCTGCAGACGAAGTCTGAGTAACGTCATCTTCGGTGCAACTATCTTTGGCACCGCGAATATTGCCTATGATCAGGTCAAATAAAGGTTCTGGCATGACAATTGCGAGTGTCGTACCAGTATAAAATGGAGATGCCACCTGGATACATGCCTCAGGGAACAATCTCACTGATCCATCAATAAGGTTTACGTGGATCTGTCGACCTGAGTACTGCTCAGGCCAAACTAAACTCTGCTTGACAAAGCAACCTGAGGACCCGTTGTCTCTCAGGACCTTCACAGGGATGTCTCCCACAAACCCTGGCTGAACAAGGAAGGCACTGTCACCTGTGGGAGGGCCTGTGGAGGAAGCAGCTAGCCACTCATGAGGCTGCTGAATAAATGATGCGGCAAACATGGTGCCTTGTGAATTAGATACTTGAGGGGTCGTACTCACTGCCTGTGGAGATGGAACATTGACCATCTGTGGAGGGGTGTTCATTGTCGCTGTGGGACTAGTGAACTGTGGGAGAGTACTCGTACTGATAGGGACGTCACCACCTTGCTGCTGCTGAGGAATGAAGGCTGCGTTCGCTTCCTGCCTCTTTTGAGCTGGTGGTGAAAAGGACAGTCCCGACGGTCGGTTGCGTGGCTGATACTGCTGCTGGTTAGGGTACCTGTTGTACCGCTTCCACTCAGGTTTCTGAGTGTTTTGCCCCTGGTCCTTCCACTGCGGTTTTGGACTTTGGCCATTATTCTGAGAATGGCCTTGTTGGTGGGGTTCAGTCTGAGACGGTTTCCCAGATTTATCAACTTTCCTGTTCCAGGTATGCTGCTTGTGAGTTTGATACCCGTAAGCAGTGAAGAATGCATCGGCTTTTTCCACCATTTGGCTGGCATCTTTCACCTGGCAGATCTTAAGCTGTGCTATGAGCTCAGCAGGCCACGACCTCTCTAGCTGTGTCTGCAGCATGAGGTCAATTATCCCCTCTAGCATGTGAGGGGTCTCATCTTTTTCCACCTAAGTAAGCAGTGAGACGGTTGAGGAACTGAACAGCTGTCTCCTTGTCTTGGAGACGAGCTTGCATGAACTGAACTTTGGCGTCGACTACTGTGAGACCATACGCCTTAATGAGTGCAGCTTTCATCATCTCATACGTGAGATTGTCTCCACGAATTCTGTGGAGAATATCGAGGGCAGGGCCCTCAAATAAACTAAGAAATTGGAGCCGCTTAGCTGCCTCATCCAGTTGATACATGTCTGCCATGTCCTCAAAACGAGCTATGTACGGCTCGATTCACTCGCCTTCCTTGTATGAAGGAAGCTTGATGCGTGGGGTTGCCAGGACATGTGTAGGGAGAGCGCTAGTGGAGCTTGGACCAACTGCACCAAACGTGTCTGAAGCCAAGGAATCTCACTTGAGCTTCAACATTTCAAATTCATGTTTTTCGCGTGGTTCTCGTTCGGCACGTTTGTGTTCTCGTTCTCTCTCTCGTTCCTCACGCTGTTCTCGGTCGTGTTCTAAGCTGAGTTCGCGCTGTTTTCGCTCGTGTTCGCGCTGTTTTCGCTCGTGTTCGCGCTGTTTTCGCTCGTGTTCGCGCTGTTTTCGCTCGTGTTCGCGCTGTTCTCGCTCGTGTTCGCGCTGTTCTCGCTCGTATTCGCGCTCCTTTTTGCGTTCCTCACGCTGAATTTGACGCTCTTCACGAGCATCACTCTCACGCTGCTGTTCGTAATTAAACCGAGAAGGGACAAACTCCTTGATTTCAGTTGGGTCCGTAAGACCCATATCTTTGGCTACCTGTACATAGACGCTGGTCGACATGATGCTAACTCAATCTAAGTACTAGCGACTCAGTACTGACTGCGATTTTTTTTTTTTTTTTTTTTGCAAAGAGAGATGCGAATAATCAAAAATAAAGAATATAGGCGCAGGTTAGTGGTGACCAGTTTTAATCTAATTAAACTGGTAAAGAAAGAAAACTAAACAAACAACTGACTGTTAAAACTATTATGTAAATTAATAAAAATAAATCAATAATCACCAGTAAGGTAGGGCCTATAGACTTTAATGATAAATACCTAAATATGAACGAGTGAGTATTATCTCGTGAATAGCTTTAGAGCTAGGAGTTAATATCCTGGAATGAGGTTACCAATTGTCACGGGGTTTTTAAAATAAATGCAATATTAAAAAATAATTCTCAATAATACTGAAGAGCAGGGACAATGAATTGTCTTGCTAAAATCAAGCAATGATTACTTTATGCTGGGTTGCTTCACCGATTGTCTCAGAATGAGAATTTATAAACTTTCTCAACAGTACACAACAGACTAATTACTCACAATTGCTGTTTATAGTACTGTTAGCCTCTGGAGAAAGTGACTTCACCCCTGACAATAAATAACTAATACTATTAATGATATCAGGTTCTTCCTGATGCGTTAACTCCTAGAAGGCACAACGGATTTTAAGCTTAATACAACAAGACTGGCCTAAGTACCGGTTATGAATAGCAAAACGTTTATGCAAGCTAGGAGCTATAAGGGAAATAAGCTTAATTATGGAGAAATGAATCATGAGTTTACATTACATTAAGCTCAAAGAAAATGAACTGTTAAATTTATTGATTACAAAGGAATAAATTTAACATTACATTTCAAACTGATTTCAAAATAAAGAGATCGCACTCACTCGCTCACTCAGAAGTTAAACTCTTAAACCTAGGAAAATACGAAAAGGAAATACTGGTCAATGTAGCGTATCACCAAGGAAGGGTGGGAGCCTGGAGAACTGTCGATCTAGTGGAGTCTGGGTGCTAGAAGACCTTTCTCGCTCTCACTACTGGAACACAGAACCACACTCCGTCGCGACATATAAAAGACTCCCCAAATTCGATGTGTGGGGTAGGATGCCCAGGCCAGCCGGAAGAAGGCATTGTCAACAGTTGAGGCACGCAGGGGTGAACAATATAGAAACAATAATATCGCTCAGTAGAGCACTTAATGACGTGCATTAGATCGGTCACTTTTGAAACAGTGACGAATGTTTTGAAAAAAGTATACCATCGAAATGGAGAGAGAAACGGTTAACTGAACGATACACAGTGAGTTTTCCACTAAAGTTCGTGGTTTCTCACAAAAGGAAAATGTCGCGAATTTGATTTGTGACAGAGCTTACCTAGTAGTTTGTTAATGTGCAACTTGGAAGCATTTTGGGAAACTGCGAAGGTCGGGCTTGAGTTGGCCAAATTGGAGACTGTCCCCGTCATTTTGGCATGCTACCACCCTTAACTTGACCACTTGAATTATAATAAACGCAACCAAAGAGGCCGCTAATGGGAGAGAGTCTCCATCAATCTGAGTTCCTGACTGTTGCAGTACACAGTGGTCATCAATAATGACTTGTTTTCTGCCCCTGTTGACCATGTAAAAGTCTGGATCACAGAGGTGACAGTACATTAATAGATTAGGAACACATGATTTTCCCTTTCTAAAACCAAATTGCTTATCTGTTACCGTATTGTGAAGGTGTCCAGAGGCCCGCTTTTAGGCGGGACAGTCCCGTTTTTTGGACGTCCGTCCCGCTTTTTAAATTGTGGCTTGAATGTCCCGCTTTTTGAGCAAATTATCTTTATTGTCCCGCTTTTAGAAACTTACTATTGCATTAGATTTATCATGACCTTCTTTTATGAAATTAGGATGAATTAGAAAAATTATGCATAATCCTAACCAAATGAAATACCGAATTATTAATATAAAATCTGTCATGCTCACTAGCTGGTAACTTTGGTCGACCCATTCACTGTACCGTACGGTATATTCGGAGTTCATAGGAGACCTTAGTGTTTGATTAGCAGCCTTAGTTTGAGGTGTAGCGCAGCAGCAGTCGCTGTCACATTAATCAATATCTATCTGTATATCTATCTATCTATCTATATATCTATATCTGTGAATCTATCCATCTATCTATCTCGATCTATATCTATCTATCTGTATATATATACTGTATACACACACACACACACACACACACGCACGCACGCGCGCGCGTCCCGCTTTTAGCTCCATTAAATCTGGTCACCTTACATATTGTGTGTGTGTTCTTACCTAATTGTATCTTTACAGGAATGAGTCAAGCTCGTACAGTCCCGTGTCTTAAACCATATTTATCGTACATATCCTTAAATTTGTGAATTGTTTTGGTACACACTATTTCATTCGGTAGTGCATTCCATTGATCAATTGCTCTGTTTGGGAAACTGAATTTCCTTACGTCTTTATCACCTCTCTTCTTATGCAGTTTTTTGCAGTGTCCTCTTGCTGATGCTTCTCCATATGTTAAGTAATCATTTATGTCTATTTTCTCCTTCCCTGATATGCACTTATATAGCATTATCATGTCACCTCTTTTCCTTCTCTCCTGCAGTGTTGGTAGATTCAGTTTATTTAGTCTTTCTTCGTAGCTTAGGTCCCTTAAGCTTGGTATCCATCTTGTAGCGGCCCTTTGAACTTTTTCAATCTTGTCTATGTGTTTTTTGAGATGAGGACTCCAGACTACTGATGCATATTCCAGGGTTGGTCTAATGAATGATATTATTATCCTTCTTAGCATGTCTTCATTTATGTATGTAAATGCTATTCTCATATTTGCAAGCAGTGTATACATGTTCCGTACCTTCTCGCTGATGTGGTCAGCCGGAGATAGTCTGTTATTGATAATCACACCTAGGTCCTTCTCTCTTTCTGATGTGTATAGGGTTTTATTTCCTAACTTATAATCAAAATCAGGTCTTTTTTTCACTTTTACCAAACTTGATTACATGACACTTGTCCACATTGAATTCCATTTGCCATGTATTGCTCCATTCATGAAGTTTATTTAATTCGTCTTGTAGCTCTTTACAAGAGTCTGTGTTAGTAATTGTCCTTTATATTTTTGCATCATCTGCAAACATTTTCAGATAGCTCTCATTTCCAGTGTTACTGTTTATATCATTTATATACACTAAAAACATGATTGGTGCCAGCACTGAACCCTGTGGTACTCCACTAGTCACATCTTTCCATGATGAGTAGTTTCCTCTTAGTACTGTTCTCATTTCTCTTTTTATGAGAAAATCTTGCATCCAACAAAACAGTTTGCCTCGAATTCCTCCTTGATGGTACAGTTTCCATAAAAGTCTTTGATGTGGTATTGTGTCAAAAGCTTTCTTGAAATCTAAATAGATACTGTCCACCCATCCTTCTCTTTCCTGTATTGTGTTTGTTACTCTGTCATAGTAGCTCAACAGATTAGTTACACATGACTTTCCTTTTCTGAAACCAAATGTCTTTCTGTTATCATACTGTGTTCTTCTAGATGATTTACCCAAGCTTTTCTTATAAGCTTTTCTAATACCTTGCTTACAACTCTGGTCAGTGATACTGGTCGGTAGTTGAGTGGATTTTGTCTATTTCCTTTCTTGAATTAGGGGACAATATTTGCTTTTTTCCAGATATCAGGTAGTTTACCTTGACTCAAGGATTTCTTGAAAATTAAAAATAATGGTTTACTTAACTCCTTTGCACATTCTCGTAGTACCCAACATGAAATTTCATCAGGACCACTTGCTTTTCCTCTGTCTTTTGTGTGTGTGTGTGTGTGTGTCTGTGTGTGTGTGTGTGTCCGACTCTGGGCAAAGGCTTCAGGGCCTATATCTCGGGGGCAGGAGCCTATCCCAAGCCCCAGTAGTCCTCCTACACCTCTACATGTCACCACTTCGGCGCTAACACCCACCGTCCATATTGAATACATGCTAGGGCTGTCTCATACAGGACTGGTGTATTGGTCTCATACAGGACTAGTGTATTGGTCTAATTTACTTAACTCCTCCTGTATTACGTTTTCTGCTATTTGTATATCTGGTAGTATGTGTGGACATGCATGTTCCACATAGTCCCTCTCAAAATATTTTTCTTCTGTAAAAACTAATTGGAAATTCTTTTTTAGTGCTTCACAAATATCTTTCCCTTGTGTATAAGTGATTCCCTCGTCCGTAATGGATTGTATTATATCTTTTACTTTGGTTTTGCTTCTGATATAGCTGTAAAACAGCTTTGGTTGATCACTACTTTAATTTATTATATCCTCCTCAAACTGTTTTTGGGTTTCCCTCCTTATTCTTGTATAATCGTTTCTTGCCTGTTTGTAATTATTATACGCCCTTTCACTATTGTGTCTTCTGTATCTATTCCACAACAAATCTCTTCTTTCTTTTGATTTTTTACATTCTGTATTGAACCATTTCTGTATTTTCTTATTTGCTTCTTTGTGCTGTGGGATGTACTTCTGGACTCCTATTTCATAAAATTCACAGAATTTTTTACGTACAGCATTTAAATCTTCTCCTCTAAGCTCATTTTCCCAATCAACTTCTGGGAAATACTTCTTTAGGGCTTGATAATTTCTCTTTTTATAGTTTAGGCTCTTTTTGTAACTTTCATTGCTGTTAACTATGTCATATGCTATCCTGAAGTTGTAATTTAGTACTGCATGATCGCTTTTGCCGAGTGGAGGGTGATATATTAAACTGTCAATATCATTTTCTTGCCTAGTAAATATTAGATCTAGCATTGAAGGTAAATCGAGTCCTCTTTTTCTGGTGGTTTCCCTCACATGTTGCGTTAGGAAAAACTCTTGCACGAGATCCAGGAGCTTTTGGTCCCAACAGCTTTCTTGGCTAATTATATCTAGAGTATTCCAATTTATATTTGTATTAAAATCTCCAGTTAGTATAATTCTTTCCGATTTCTCTTCCATTTTATGTAGTAATGATCTTAAACTCTGAATTGTACTCTCTGCCAGGTCCTCATATTCGTTTCTTTCCCATGTGTTTGATCTGGGTGGTATGTACAAATTGGCTACAATTACTTTCCCTTCAGATATGTTAATCTCTACTGCAATTAGTTCTACTTGTGATGGTATATCTAGTTTTATTTCATTGACTTTTAGATTTTTCTTAGTTAATATTATATTTCCTCCTTTTTTTAAATTTCTCTCTCTTCTCCATATATTGTATTCCTCTAAGTTTAGTATGTCATTGGATATCCTTGGTGTTAATTTTGTTTCAGTTAGGCATATTATTTGTGGTTCATTTTCCCTGACATAATCATTCATCTCTAATAATTTAGATACCATTCCATCCACATTTGAGTACATCAACTTTATCATCTTGTTTATATACTTGTTTTGACATGGTTTTACTATCTTCCTCCTTTTTATTCCCTCCTGTTTGTGTACCACTTTCGTACCTGCAATCCTATTACTTTGTTTTAAAAATTTCTTCTTCTCTTCTGATCTTCCCTGATTTTTTGTTTTTGCTTCCTCCCTTTTCTCTTTCAGTAATTCCAGTTCCTCTTGTGTTAGGCATCTTTTTATCCATACATTTTTGAACTCCTCTTTTTCCATATGATTCTTTGCATTTTTTAGTATCTCCTCCACAGTGTTTACACTCTGAAAAGTCACCTTTAGAGGTCTTGTCCTGCTTTTCTCGTATTTCCCTAAACTTTTGTGTTCCTCTATGTCTTTACTACAGATTTCCTCTGATACTTCTTTCAGTAAGCTCATTACATTTGCCATCTCCTTTTTGTCTCTTGTGATCTTGTTTTTTACTTCTTCCTCTTCTATACCAGTGATTACTATAGATTTGTTTATATCTACTGAATCTCTGACTAACTTTGAATTGTTTTGGATTATTCTTTTCACTTCTTGTTTAATGCCTTTTTCCTTCACCCTTGTTTCTAAGTCTTTCTTTACTTTCACCATTTCAGCATACGTGGTTTCCACATCATTTTTGTAGCTTTGCACAGCTTCATTCACCTGTGTTATCTTCTCAATATCACTGCTTTGGTCTATCAGACTGCTTACTTGCCTAATTGTCTCTGTGTAATTTTTGAACTCTTCCATAACACTCTCGTGATTGACTACTGTACTTGCCATTTCACTCATTTTCTTCCTAAGTGTACTCAATTCCACTGTTAGTTCACTGATGGTTGTGTCTTTCTTGTTGGCCTCCCTTCCTAGTTCTTCTATTTCTTCCTTTTGCAAGTGCATCTGCTTCTTTATTTCATCAATTTCATTTTTGTAAACCATTTCTAGTTTGTGTACACGTTCAGCCAGTCTGTTGTGAGTCTCCACTTCAACCAGTTCTTGGTAGAAATCATCATTTTGCTTTCTACCTTTATCCCTTTTCTTTTCCAAATTTGCTTTACTAAAGTATGTATCCATTTTGCAATACTAAAAGTACAGAGTATGTACTTACATTCCCCATGCTGCTGTAAACAAACCTCAGCTGACTGAGCGCATTGTTTCGTCTTGGTTCTCTTTTCTGATTCAACAAGTCTTGTTTAACCCCTACACCGCGGGCATGTTTACCGATGTTTTGCATGTGCCGTGGGGTTATTCGGGCTCCGACAGACTCTCAAAAAATATTTGCCAAAAATCAGTTATTAGTCCTAGAATATTAAAATTAAATATGCTTATGGCACATACCTTCAGCTTTCTCCTGGAATGTTTGTTGAGCCTTCGTCAGTTACCGTAGGACTTGTGGAGACCTCTGAAGTTGGGTAACGAAGTCTCCACTTTACACTTCCCGACAACCCGTAATATGATTACCACAGCCAGATATTAACACTATAAACACTACTCTATGATTTTCAAGTAGTTTGGGATCCATACTCCCAGAAAAAACCCACTGTGAAAGCAATGAAAATTACGAGCGCGTCTGACTGTCGCACTGGCACTAGTTCGCTCTTGGTACTCTGTCATTTATTATTCATAAAACCCCTCACACTTTATATTTCTATTACTATATAACACTTATATATATCTACAGTCTTTATCCATAAGTTTCCTTCAGTAGTATTAGTTTATTGTCACTGTAGGGATTCAATTTCTTTCAGTAAAATATGTAGCATTCACTTTCTCGTCCTGTATACTAGCATTGAGAGTGAATGTCACTTTCATCTTCACTCTCATAACTCATAGCATTCAGACATGCTAGAGTGAAACTCTCACTTTCATTACTCCTAGGGTATATACTCGTATTCTTATAATACTACTCATTTACATTTCTATTTACGTTCTTTATTTTATTTACGTTATTTACATTTCTATTTTATTTACACTGTGTTATGCACTGTCACTTGAAGTAACTTATAAAACTATTTTCCATTGTTCACGTATATTTACATTCATTACTTTCACTTGCTGTTTACACATTATTTACAATTCCACTTGCACTGTTTTACTCAATAGAAAGATCGTAGTCACTCTTTTATCAATTGTCAGCCCTTTACCTCTTTCCACACGAGGTTTAGTAGGGGGTAAAGGTCACAGGGGCCTTTGCATGGGGGTGAAAAAGTCCCTAAAGTCAGCAAGAACAAACATACGTACCCCTACTTCGGAAGATGAGAGTAAACTGATAACGGAGGGCCGGGGTAGAGGCCTACTTAGGGGATATTCAGTGCTACCAATGTTAGCTCTTGAAACAGCTATGTCTAGCACTGAAATGATTGGCAGGAAATCTAGACAATACATTATAAATTAGGTAGTTCCATGTGAATGTAAATATCACTTAGGCTTCTCCCTTCCCTCCTTACATGTATATTTATTACGAAAATAGATTATACGGCATATTTCAAGGGGAAAAAAACAGCGAAAATTAGCGAACGAGTGCACGTTAGGTGTTGTCAGGTGATAATTAGCCAATTCCAGGTGTATGGCACTCTCACTTACCTAATTTCTTTCTTGTATATATTATTTCGTATAAGAATAGGACATAGGGCTTATTTCAATGGATGAAATCAGTGAAAAATTCCAGGGAAGATTTACTTAGTGTAGCACGGCCGGGCAGGCGAGAGGATAGGGTAATGGAGGGGGGGTAGGGAGGGGAGTCAAGAACGGGGAGAAATGGCTAAATTGTCAACAATGGATGGGAGTACAGATGAGATTAGGAGTGCTGACTAGTGTTGGACATTGGCAGTACTGATAGATGATACAAGCCCCCACTTGGAAGCCCGGGTGAATTCAAAATAACACAGAATCACAAAAGCGACGCCCCGCGGTATGATCCCTTGCTCCCAAGCGTCACGAAAGTGACGCCCCGCGGTTAAGGGATTAACCTTTTTTTTTTTTTCTTTTACTAAGGAAAAATCATTTAGTCTAACCTGGTACAGAGCTTGACTCATAGAAAGTTACTAATTTAGGTAATGCCACTGGCCGTGTTGGTTCAGTTCGGAGTGCCGATGTCGCACGTCTGCCTCCTTTGACTGCCTCTGTGCGTGCGTGTGTGTGTGTGTGTGTGTGTGTGTGTGTGTGTGTAGGAGAGAGAGAGAGAGAGAGAGAGAGGATAAAAGAGATATATCTGGAAGCACTAGTATTAAATAAAGAAAACACCGACAACTGTCAAGTAATCAATCAATCAATCATTTCCTGTGGCACCCTCGGGGATGCATAGGGCCTCGGTGAACTCACACCACCACATCCTATCTTGTGCTAACTCCTCAAGATCTCCCCAACACTCATCTCCAGCTTCCCGTTTCATTGTCCTCACCCACGTCTCTTTTGGCCTTCCTCTACCTCTCCTACCAGGTGCCACCCACCCTGGTGTACCTCGTACTATTCCCTGTCTCCTATACACATGTCCTAGCCACTTCCATCGTGAGAATCTAACATATTCATTGATCGGCTGCACTCCCGTTATTTCTCTAATTCTACTATTTGGTATCCTTTCCCACCACTTAACTCCTAATATTCTTCTAAGTGCTTTATTTTCAAACACCAGGAATTTATTTTCCATAGTCACTGTGCTGTACCAAGACTCGTGCCCATAAATTAAGATACTCCTAACCATTACCTTATAAAGTTTGATTTTTGTATGCACAGAGAAATTGTTATTATTCCAAATATTTTTAAGCATTCCCATTGCCTGATTAGCCTTCTTTAACCTTTCCTCGAATTCAAAGTTCAAAGAACCATCCTTGGCTAAATAAGTACCTAAATATTTAAACCTATCAACTTGCTTTACAACCATACCTCCAATTACACATTCCTGCGCATTTTCCATATTCATATTGATTATTTCAGTTTTTCCACAATTAATAACCAAATTTGGAAAACTTTACTACAAGGATCCAACAGATCATAAGAAATTTCTCAGTCAAGGATTTTTCAAAACAGAATTCTGTAAGACACTAAGGAAAACGTATCATAGTCACTCTAACTCCTTCGAAGAACTGAAAGGAGAAATACACATTCTTACAAGAGAAATATTTGATACTGCTGTGGATACAATAGTATTCCAGGGCCGTCGACGGGCAGAGAGTGCTCACGGGATCCCCCCTGGCTCTGAAGCAGATTCAGATCGACTACAACAAATACCAGTTATACCTACCAATTTCGACTCAACTGAATGCTACTTAATCGACCATGACAACAACAAACTATTCCTCTCAGTTGCAACGACCAGCTACACATTCCAATTTAGACTCAACTGGGTGTGACTTAATCGACTATGACAACAACGAACTATTCCAACCAAACCGAAATCAACTGGAAATGGCATATTTGTCCTATCTTTTCATATATGTGTGTGTGTGTGGAGGGGGGGGGGGAAAGAAACATTTCCCGTCCGAGTTTGATCAGTTTACGTGGAAAGGTGGAAGATGTTCCTGAAAGCCAACCTATTACACATGCATACATTGAGAGTTCTTTTTTTTATTGTTTCATGTAATTTTTATATATTTTTAGGTGTTATATTCAAAAACGAAAATTATTTTTATCCATTACGAGACATTTTTACACGACAATTATTTTTTTCCCAATTATTTTAAATAACTTCCCACTATATAATTATTTTCGTATGGATATATTATTCTATCTATCTATCTATTGCCAGACGCCTCAATCCCGTTTGGGGTGGCCACAAACAAATCGCCTCCAAGTCGCCCTGTCCCCCGCCATTTCACTGCCCTGCTCCCAACTCACACCCCCCTCTCTCATATACCTCTCCACCCCATCCCTCCATCTCATCCTCGGCCTCCCCCTCCCTCTTTCCCCCTCCACCTCACTCACATACACTCTCTTCGTCAGTCTTTCACCCTCCATCCTCTCCACATGGCCAAATCACCTCAGTGTGTTCCTCATAACGCTTCCTATCACATCCACATCCACACCACAACGCTCCTTTATATCCTCATTCGTCAGCCTGTCTCTCCACGTGACTCCACAGGCTCCTCTTAAATAACTCATTTCCACTGCTCTCACTCTCGACTTGTGTCCTTCCAACAATGTCCAAGCTTCACTTCCGTACGTTAGAGTTGGTATCACAATACTGTCATGCAGTAACCTTTTCACTTCCATGCACACTTCCCTGTTTCTTATCACTGCTTTCAAGGAACCAGCAACCTTTCTTCCCTGCTGTACCCTTTCAAGCACTTCACCCTCCAAACCTCCATCCTTACTCATCACACTACCCAAATACCTAAACGTACTCACATTTTCCAATTCCTCACCATCTAAACTCGCTGTACATTCATTAACTTCACCTCTTTCAAAGACCATCACTTTACTCTTCCCTACATTCTCCTTTAGGTTCCGTTTCTTACACACTCTCTCAAACTCATCCACCAAGCCTTGCAGCTCCCCTTCGTCTTCACTCAACAACACAGTATCATCTGCAAACAACAGTACAGGGAGTTTCCAAACACTATCCTCTCTCACCAGGGCCACTCCAACATCTACTACCCTACCTTGTACCTCTTTTATTACCCCATCCATGTACAGATTGAACAACCATGGAGACATGACACATCCCTGTTTCAAACCAACTTTCAAAGAGAAAAATTCACTTAGTTCACCATCCACACGCACTGCAGCCTTCGCACCATCGTACATATTCTTCACAGCATTCAACAACTTCCCATCTACTCCATATATTCTTAACACTTTCCAGAATCCTTGTCTATCCACCCTGTCATATGCTTTCTCCAAATCCATGAAAGCCGCATACAACTTCTTTCCCTTCTCTAGAAACTTTTCCACTAAAGATCTAAGAATGAATATCTGATCTACACAACCTCTTCCCTTCCTAAAGCCTCCCTGTTCTTCTCCAACTAATTTCTCTGTTCTTTCTCTAACTCTGTCTATAAGTATCCTACCATACACTTTTCCTATTATACTAAGAAGACAAATGCCCCTATGATTACCACACACTTCTTTTTCCCCTTTTCCTTTGTACAAGGGAATAATTATACCTGACTTCCAATCCTCCGGGACTCTACCTTCCTCCCAGGCCAATCTGCACATCTTGCACATCCATTCTACTACTATCTCTCCCCCATGCTTCAGCATTTCACCACACACTCCATCAATTCCTGGGGCTTTCCCCGATTTAACTTTCTTCATTGCTTCCACAACTTCTATCCTACTGATTTCTTCCTGTCTTCTCACCTCCCTCCTTCTCCCAGCCATTCCCCAGCCATTTATATTCGCATTACTTCCATCCTCTACGTTCAACAATTCCTTAAAGTGTTCTCTCCATCTGTAATATATTATTACAATGATAATATGTTTGAGTTTAGTATTTTCTGATATTAAAACCCATGTTTAAAACAACACAGTTATTTTATTTCATAAGAAGCCAGAATATAGATGGTACACAACGCAGTGATTAGTAATACCAGTACTGGAGTGATACAAACATATCTCAGTGTGACTCACTTAGTTGACCAGTGTACTTGCAAATAACATCCAGTGGAATGTTTCTTTCTTCAGCACAGTGATATTGACTGTAATCAGTGGTGTTTTATTGAAGTAGTTATATTTATATTTTTTTTTTTCCTTTACAGACAAATTTAATTTGCTTTACGCTTAACGATAATATTATGGCGTCTAGAGGTTGTGTGAACAGCAGCGATATTTTTTGCTACAATTGTGAAAAAGTTTTAGTGAAAAAACATAGACAGAACATAATAAAAAATTTTTACGTTATCTTTGGAATGAAAACTGGTGGTTAGGGGGAATGGTGAGCCCCCTCACAGGGTCTGCTCTGTTTGTGTTGAGGAACTAAGATAACGTGTTCTCTTTGTGTTGAGGAACTAAGACAATGTACAAAGGGTAAAAACAAGGCTCTTGCTTTTGGTATTCCGATGATATGGAGGGAACCCAAAAATCATAGTAACCATTGTTATTTTTGTTCCTGCAAAATTCAAGAATACAACAAAAAGAATCAGAAAGAAATTATTTATCCAATCTTTCATCAGCAATAAGACCTGTCTCACATGGACCTGATCTACCAATCCCTACTTCACCAGATAGTCTTGATTAAACTCACAATGTTGAAGTAGACGATGAAGAATTTTTGTTCTAACGTGTTCAGGTACTGAGCCACAGTCATTCTCTGAGGATGAACTTTATGATTTAGTAAGAGACGTTGGTCTCCCAAAAGATGTTGCAGAGCTTTTGGGGTCTCAGCATGGACTGTAACTTAGGCTGTGCAAAAAATTCACCCTGAAAGTTATGCAAGTTTATGTACCGATTTCTCAGAGCTCAGATGATGAAACAGAAACAATATGATGACGTCTCCCATATTATGGAAGAAGAAAAGTCTACATCCACTATACTCATGGGAGACATCAATGCATAAGGGAAATCAGAGAATGGAGAAGCATGTATTGGAAAACTTGGAGTGGGAGAAAGGAATGAAAGAGGAGACATGGTGGTAAATTTTGCTGTAATATATAACATGAAAATAAGGAACACATTCTTTCACAAATGAACATGGAGAAAATGGACCTGGAGAAATCCAAGTGGAGAATGAAATCGACTTTATTATTGCAAATACGAATAACTCGATTACAAATGTCACAGTTATCAACAAAGTTAATATAGGAAGTGACTACATAATTTCAGAATTGAAAGAAAGAAGACAATTAAAAATAAAGAGATTTACCCAATAGAATTAAACTAAAAAAAAAAAAAAAGCCTTTCAGTTGGAAATAAAGAACAAATATCAGGCACTAAGTAATGCTGACTGTGACACTAATGAGTTGAATGACAGACTAAGAAGTGCTATAAAAATCGGCCGAGGCAGTAGGGAAACCTAATACAACCAAAGCCATGAAGTATTCGTAAAATCACTGAAACTCATGAAAAAAAAAGAAAGGAAATGAAAGAAAAAAAAAAAAAGAAATATGAAACAGAACGAGGAGAATTAAATAAGCTCACGAACAAAGACGGAGAAGATAAAAGAAAGAGAAACATGGATCAAATCAAAGAAACCATCAAAAGAGGATAAAGTCTGAAACAGGTTCGAAGTAAATTGGCACTTGGAAAGCAACAAATTATAATATCACTGACACACAAAAACGATGATGTCATTTAATGCAGAGATAAGATGGTGAAGAGTTGAAATTTACAGAGAACTGTATGCATCAAAAACAGTAGTACCAATAGCTTACTTTTCAGTTAAATTCCTGAGGTAACACCAGATGAGGTAAAAATTTCTCTTAAAAATATGAAAAGAGGAAAGGCTTCGGAAAAAGGTGGAATAGTAGCAGATTTACTGTTGGATGGAAGAGTAGAAGTACAAAACAGGCTCGCCAACTTAATGATAAAAAAAAAAAGATAAAGAAAATTCCAAAAGTATGATGTAATGCAATAGTTATTTTACTCCACAGTAAAGGCGAATCAAAAGATCTTAGCAATTATCGACCCATTAGCTTATTATTAGTCATTTACAAACTCTTCACTAAAGTCCTTACAGAGTGGCAACAAATTTGGAAGAAAACCAGCCTGGTGAACAGGCAGGATTCTGAAGTGGATATTCTACTTATGACCACCTATACACAATGAATCAGCTAGTTGAGAAAACTACAGAATATATTAAGCCTTTTTTTTTTTTTTTTTTTTTTTACTGCGAGGAAGGAACCAAAGGCCGCGAGCCCGCAATTATTGTTCCTTCCAAGAGAAAAAAAACAAAAACAAAAAAACAAGAGAGAGCCAAATTCAAGATCTGATCATTTCGAGATGTCTGGACACACTGCTTTTGAAAGACTGGAGATCATAGGAAGCAGGAAATACAGACAGAGGGAAATGGGGCCAGAGCAGGAGCGTCATTTTAGGTGGGCAGCGAGGGGCTCTCGGCCCCCCCAAGCTTTCTGATGGGGCCTCCAAATCAACTACAGTTAGTGAAAAAATATAAGGTTAACACTGTGAAATTAAAAGTAGTTTGCGTTTAGCCTTAATCCGTTTTGAGTGTAATATATCTTGTGTGTGTGTGTGTGTGTGTGTGTGTGTGTGTGTCTAATCATCACAATAATTTACTAGGTATATCAAAGGATGTCACTGTAAATATGTTCCTAGCCAGCTGTTCAGTTAACTTCAGTATTCAGCTGCCTTTTCTATTGTATTCTGGCTATCATTAATTGCTTTATTTATCTTAGGAAGTACGTACCTGTAGGAAGGAGTCTTAAGAGTTCATTTAGATCAGTGGTTCCCAAATTGGGCGTTGCTTTACTGGTTGAAGAACTTGAAGCTCTACAGGCATCATCATCCTATACTGTATAGTGGAAACACACACACACATACATATATATATATATATATATATATATATATATATATATATATATATATATATATATATATATATATATATATATATATATATATATATATATATATATATATATACTCAACCAGTAAAGCAACTAACATTACTGACTTAGCCACTACATCATCCCCTAGTCAAGACTCAGATATTATTTCTGTTGATGAACGAGAAGTCACATTAGCACATACTGTTGCAGTGAACAAAGATCAAAAAGATACAAAAGACAGTCCAAACACATCAAAAACTCCAGCGACTCAAGCAGTTGATATATCTAAGTCCCCCAATGATAAACCCAGTCAACCAAAATTGCTAAGCTACTCAAGCAATCAGAATAATAGGAAACTGAGAAATCCCTATATTGATTTATTTTCTTGGTTAGAACACTCGGTCTCACAAGACGCGTGTTATTGCTCTCCATGTAGGTACTTTGCTGGAGCATCTGTTCGTAAGGAGGAAGGATTAGGTAGGACACCGTTTATTGATGTTGGAACAAGGAAATGGAAAGATACCAGTACCCTTCTCAAACAACATCACGCAAGTGAAAGACACGTTAATAGTATGATTGCTTGGTCTAATGTCAAGGATATTCGGTATATATTATATATATATATATATATATATATATATATATATATATATATATATATACAGTAAAGTTTGCCCCCAAATTTGCGAAATTATTTGTTCCGTATTTTCATTATAGAATGTTTGGAAAAATAGTAATCTTTGTTGTAATTCCGTTATTGAGACCACAATGACCAGTTCTAGCCAAAAAGGCGAATAAATTACTTTCAAATATTCGCACGTAGCTACTTGCGATAGTTTTGACCCATCGCGTATCGCTTAATTCCCAGAATTTTAGTTTCGTTTTTTCGTGACTCTCCCTGGACCTACCTCGACCTATTGTAAAAAAGAATTAGGTCTATATCCATTGGCGTTCTTGTGAAAGAAACGAACGAACGCACAGGCAGCTACACATATACACGGCTTGACTTTATTATATAAATAGGTACAGATATAGAAATAGTTACAGATATCAGGGTTGTATATTTAGCATTCTTAGTTACACCAAAAATAACATTAATGTAAGAAATATATCTTGTACAAGTGAAGCAACACTATATATATACACTATATATATATATATATATATATATATATATATATAAATATATATATATATAGTGTTGCTTCACTTGTACAAGATATATTTCTTACATTAATGTTATTTTTGGTGTAACTAAGAATGCTAAATATACAACCCTGATATCTGTAACTATTTCTATATCTGTACCTATTTATATAATAAAGTCAAGCCGTGTATATGTGTAGCTGCCTGTGCGTTCGTTCGTTTCTTTCACAAGAACGCCAATGGATATAGACCTAATTCTTTTTTACAATAGGTCGAGGTAGGTCCAGGGAGAGTCACGAAAAAACGAAACTAAAATTCTGGGAATTAAGCGATACGCGATGGGTCAAAACTATCGCAAGTAGCTACATGCGAATATTTGAAAGTAATTTATTCGCCTTTTTGGCTAGAACTGGTCATTGTGGTCTCAATAACGGAATTACAACAAAGATAACTATTTTTCCAAACATTTTATAATATATATGCAGAGACTTCACCGTGAAGATATGTATGCAAAATAACCACAGGAGAAGTGAAAGGAGCAACAGTGAGTACTTTCGTATAATACATCTTCAGACAGAGTGACACAGAAAGGTAAAGGGTAGAGGTCTTTTATGCACACCTGCAGCAGGTAGTGGCACACAGAACAAAGGTTGACCTGAATTTTTTACTTGAGGCTTAACTTATGGTCACCTGCAGCAGGGAGTGGAACACAACAAAGGATGACCTGAATCTAAAAATGGGTGATGGGTGATAGGTACCTTTCTTTTTTCTTCCTTAGGGTTACACGTGACAAAGGAGGAGGGAGTAGGAGGGGAGGAAAGGGGAGGGGGAGGGAGGGGGAAGGGGGAGGGGAGGAGGGGAAAGGGGGAAGGAGGGAGAGGGGGGAGGGAGGAGGGGATAAATACTGCTGCTTAACTTAAGACCTAGAGTATTAATGCTAGGTGTGTCCCACACAGGTGTCACTACACTACCAGGAGATGACAGGGAACAATCAGTTGTTAGTCTGGGGGATACTGCTTTAAAATTAATTCAGTTAACAATTTATCATACTTAAAATGACCATAGCTCATGTTTACATTCTTTTCATATGTACCAGAAATTAGACAAGATTCTATTACATTTCTTTCATCTAAGCTTTTTGATCCTGCTAGAATCTTGGGGCCTGTCCAGTCAATATGGTGATCACTGGATGCTTTGTGCTGAAATAAACCACTACTCTGTTGAGCCGTCCTTACACTGTATTTATGTTGTGAGATTCTAGTTTCCAAATATTTTCCAGATTGTCCTGTGTAAAATTTGTTACAGCTTTTACACGGGATTTTGTAAACAACGCCTGAATTACTGAAAAGGCTGTTCTTGATGAGATTTTTTTTTTTTTATGGTGTTCTCATATTTGAATACTACTTGTACACTGAGTTTCCTCAGTATGTGAACAACATCAGGAAAATTTTCATGGAAGGGGAGGACAAGGGTTCTTTGAATATTCTGGCGATCTGGCTTATTAGTTTTCCTATCAAGGAATCGTTTCTTGGCTGTATTGTGGCACTGCTTTGTGGATATTTTAGCTTCGTTCCAATACTCTGAATCATTTTTAGTTCATCATCAAAAAATTCTGGGTCTGAAATTCTATATGCTGTTAGGTACATAGATATGAACACAGATCTTTTTACATTAATATGATGGTTTGAATAGTAATGCACATATGACATAATATTTGTAGGATTTCTGTATACCTTAGTCTTCAAAACATTTTGGTCCCTGATAACTTGACATCCAAAAATGGCAATTCATTATCCATTTCCATCTCAAGAGTAAACTTAATCAATGGAACTAACGAATTTAACTGCAGGAAAAATTTATCAATGGGAAGACTGTTAGGCCAGAAGCACAGGATATCATGAACATATCGGAGCCAAACTATGTTTTGCTCCTTTATGGAGGTCAGTAAATGTTTCTCAAAGTATTCCACGTAAATATTTGCCAGAACTGGGGAGAGGGGATTATCCATGGTCATACCAAATTTTTGTGTGTAAAATTTACCTTCAAAGGTAAAAGAAGAGGTCACAATGCACAATTTAATTAGCTTGATAATGTTTTCAGAGGGAATACCATCAATGTTACTACCCAGAATGCTCGACAAGAAAGTTAAAACATCATCTACAGGGACATTTGTGAATAATGATTTAACATCAAAGCTGACTAATTTGTAGGGATACATGACAGAGATTTTGACTTTCTTACCAAATCCTCACTGTTTTGTACAAATGAATCAGAGATAGTGCCTACAGCAGGGGGACAACAGTGTTGCAAGCCACTTGGAGAGCTTGTATGTCGTAGAGCCTACAGAGCTTACAATTGGCCTGATGGGGTTGTTTGGTCTGTGATTTTTGATCAAGCCATACATATATGGTGCAGATGGATTTTGCACAGAGAACTGTTTGATCAAGTCATCTCTTCCTCTTAGCAAAGTCTTGATTTCTTTATGAAATTTTTTACTTTGATTTTCAGTTGGATCACTTTTCAGTTCACTGCAGATGTTGTGTCACGCAACAGTTCACTCACTTTTTCCTTGTAGTCAGATTTGTTCGTGACTACTACAGCGCTGCTTTTATCAGCTGTAGTTATATGCAGGGAGTCATCTTTTTTCATATTGTCCAAGGCATTTACAAAACTTTTAGGAGCAGAGTTGTCATTTTTCTTAAAGATTGCCCCATATAAAATGCTACGAATAATCTCACTATTTTCACTTGATTGTTTTTCCATTTGAAACAAGGACTTTCCAACCTGTACTGGGTTTATCTTCTTGTCATAAGAAAACGATAAACCATAACCTATGGCACATAAGGTATCCCGATCTAATTCTTTAGATGACAGGTTTATGACGCAATCTGGATTCATATGTATGTTCCAATACCTGTTTTCAATCAGTCCTTTTAATCTCTGTTCATTTTTACGTTTCACACTAATAGTTTCATTGGTGAGAACTTGATAACAGTGAGAGAAAACTATGTGTTGATTTTCCGGTGTTAGTATGTTTATAATGCACTGTTTCTTGGTGTCTGATTGAAAACAGCTATTGGAACATACATATGAATTCAGACTGCGTCATAAACCTGTCATCTAAAGAATTAGATCGGGATACCTTATGTGCCCTAGGTTATGGTTTATCGTTTTCTTATGGCAAGAAGATAAACCCAGTGCAGGTTGGAAAGTCCTTGTTTCAAATGTAAAACAGTCAAGTGAAAATAGTGAGATTATTCGTGGCATTTTATATGGGGCAATGTTTAAGAAAAATAACAACCCTGCTCCTAAAAGATTTGTGAATGCCTTGGACAAATTGAAAAAAGATGATTCCCTGCATATAACTACAGCTGATAAAAGCAGCGCTGTAGTAGTCACGAACAAATGTGACTACAAGGAAAAAGTGAGTCACTCTCGTGAGGTCAGTCTGCTCAGAAATGCTATGGTCCTTTCACCGCAAGAAGTCCGTTCAGGGTGGGGCCTACCTGGTGAATCACCTCTAGCGATTCTGCCAAATCAACCGTAGTACATGCCTCTCTCTCTTATTTCCCATTTATGTGCTATTTGAAATTGTTTTTTATATTCTGTATATAGTAAAGGAAGCTATATAGTACATTGAGTATCACTTTTTAGAATTATAACAACGATTTGAATGAATTCTACGACACGTGGCAGTGCTTTTTTCCCATGTTGCCACGCCGTAGACTTGCCAATTTGACCACCAATTATCGGATTATCACTCTGTCCCTACCTACCCCTATCCCACCTCTCTCTCTCTCTCTCTCTCTCTCTCTCTCTCTCTCTCTCTCTCTCTCGTCAATATAACAGAAAGTTCTGATGACGAAGAAGATTATGATTAAAGATCAGAGAGAGGATTAGGCCTACAGGGGAAACCTCTTAAAAATAAAACGTGCCTAGACTTTTACCTCATAAGTGGTGTGGAAAAAAAATTGAAAATAAATAATAAATATATACAATATATATATATATATATATATATATATATATATATATATATAGAGAGAGAGAGAGAGAGAGAGAGAGAGAGAAACAGGTGTGATGGGGGTAGGTAGGGAGAGTGATAATCCGATAGTTGGTGGTCAAATTGGCAACATCGCACTCTGGGGAATTCCAAATTCTGCCACACCCTGAACGGACTTCTTGCTGTGAAAGGACCATAGTGTGTTTTAGTGATCTGTGATAGTACCTGTGTTAGTGTGCTGTAGTGACCAGCGATAGTGCTGTGCTAGTGATCCGTGAAAGTGTTGTGCTAGAGTATTGTAGTGACCCGTAGTGATCCGTGATAGTGCTGTGCTACCTTGTGTAAATTTGTGCGTAATGGCTTCCTCGGCAGAGAGCTGTGTCCCCACTGCAGGTATTGAAAAGGACTACCTTGAATTAAAGGAGGAACTTCTTGAACTGAAACAGGAGGTACAAATTCTCAGGCAGGAGAAGTCACAAATGAAGGAATTGTTGGAGGAGATGTTGGAGGAGAAAGAGAAAAAGGCTGAAGGTTGGACACTAGTTAACAAGGGTGCAACGAAGTTCACTCTTAAGAAGCAAACGGACGTTAAGACCACTAATACCTTTGACGCACTACGGGACGAATGTGAAGGGAAGACAGAGAAGGAAGTAGAGGAGAAGGACTGTGAGAGAACATCCAGTACAAGTAAGTATAATGAGAACAAGAAAGGTAAGAAAAATGTTGCTGTTGTCGGAGACTCCCAGGTGAGGTATCTTAACAGAACCATGTATACTCCACTCGCTAAACATGTGTGTCTTCCAGGGGCCAGAGTGGCTAATGTGTTAGAAAAAATTTCAAATATAGTGAAGGATGGTGGTGACAAACCCACTGTGTGCCTCAGTGTAGGAGGCAATGATATTTGTAGCCGTAGAGTGAGGTATTGTGGCAAAGGTATAAGTTGATATTGGAGAAGGTTAGGGAGAGGGGAGAAACCCCTGTGGTGCTTGGTGTTTTACCCGGGTGGCGGGTTGAGAGGGAGTGATTGAGCAGGGTAATATGGTTTAATTGCCACCTTGAAAGGTATTGCAATGATAGTGCAATACCTTTCATAGACAGCTGGGACCGGTTTTATGGACGGAGTTCCTTGTATAGTTGGGATGGGACTCAGCAGGCAGGGAGTTACTGTTTTAGCTGGAATGATAGATAGGGAGTTAGAGGGATTTTTTTGAGGTTGAGAAGTAGATGTACAGGATGTTATAGCAACTACACTCAGAAATCATTATTACAATGTTTGGATAGATGCATCAAGACTTGCAAAATTAAGAAAAAAAACTTCAACCATTAGTGTAGATACATCCACTGAGGCACCTCAAATTGAACAGGCGATGATAGATGACAGAACAAGCGATGATAGAAGGGCGATAAGCGATAGTACAAAAAATAGTTACATTAGTAAAGTAAAGAGTTTCCCAGTTAGTAATGAAATAAAACACAGTAAATCCCAAGGTAAAGGCATAACTACTCGTAATAATCTGAAAGTGTACTACACAAACAGCCGGAGTTTACGTAATAAAATGGATGAACTGAGGGCTTTAATTTGTACAGAGAAAATAGACATTGCTGTTATTAGTGAAACTTGGATGAATACAGACACTCGAGAATTTGTAGCAGAATATCAGGTAAAAGGCTATAATATTTTTGTGTCAAACCGTCTGAGAAGCAAGGGGGGAGGGGTAGCTATTTATGTAAAAGATTCATTAAACTGTTCCAATAAAGCAGACATTAAAGTAAATAGGGACACCGAAAGTGTCTGGGTTGAAATTAATAACAATAGGGAGAAATTAGTCTTAGGAGCAATTTACAGACCTCCAAAATTAAGTAGAGCAGATAGTAAATACCTTTGGGAGGAATTTAGGAAAGCATCACAGTCCAGCTTAGTAATAATGGTAGGGGACCTAAATCTGCCAAGGACAGATTGGAGAAATCAGACAGGGGATGCAGAGTCAGAGGAATTTCTAGAGGTAGTACAGGATAATTTCCTTTATCAGTATATCAGGGAACCCACCAGAGGTAATAATAAACTAGATTTAGTTTTAGCTAATAAAGAAAATATCATTAGTGATATAGAGGTTCGTGGGCAACTTGGCAATAGTGATCATGAAGAAATTAAGTTCAAATTTATTTGGGATGTCTGTTCCACTGAAAATACCTCCAACGTTCCTAATTTTCGTCTAGGAGATTTCGATGGATTAAGTTTATTTTCGAACGGTATTCCACAGAGAGATTAGCTATTTGAGGGAATGCCAGGTCAGTGGGGAACCCCAGGTCATAGGTGTGGGGCAGGATACACGTGGGAATGTGCTCCAGGAAGGTGAGGTGGCAGATGAGAGTGTAGTTCATGTGACGGGAATTAATTCAGCTCCAGTACCAAGCAGACGTTCGACCAGCGAGAAGTATAACGAGTTAGAAAATATAATACACGGAGGCCAAGATAGATATATCCCTTCAAAACCGTTTTGAACGAATAATTCAGAACCAAGATGGTTAAACAACAGATTAAAATCTCTCATAGGCCAAAGGAAAGGAATATATAGAAAAATAAAACGTGGAGAGGAACACTTGCATAACCGGTATGCGATTTTAAATAGAAAGGTAAAGAGGGAGATACGAAAAGCAAAGAGAAGTTATTAAATTAAGGTTGCTAGTGACTCGAAAGAAAACCCCAAGGGTTTTTAACAAATGTACCGTTCGAAAAATAAAGATAGGATAGGACCACTCAGAACAGAATCAGGTGACATTACCAGTGAAGATAAAGAAATGTGCTCCATCCTAAATAATTATTTCATATCAGTATTCACCAAGGAAAATTTACAGTAGACCTGGTCCCTCAAGCAGCAAATATTTACGGTGAGAATACGGAAAATATTCTTAATAAAATAACCTTTAGTAAGGAGGACATATTGAAAGAAATTAATAAGTTAAAACCTCAAAAATCGCCAGGTCCGGACGATATATATGCAAAAATTATAAAAGAAACCAAAGAAGAATTATGTCAGCCACTTTTAACATTATTTATTGACTCATTAATTTCAGGAGAAGTTCCAGGGGCGTGGAAGACCGCAAACGTAGTGGCCATCTTTAAAAAGGGTGATAAATCAGCTGCATCGAATTATCGTCGATAAGTCTAACGTCAATAGTAGGAAAAATGTTAGGGTCCATTTTGGCAAATAAGATTGGAGAACACTTAGAAAGATTTAATCTTATAAACGAAAGTCAGCACGGATTCAGGCAAGGACAAGCCTGCCTCACAAACAAATTGTCATTCTACTTGGAGGTCTATGAGGCAGTAGATAGCGATAAAGCTTACAATGTTATTTATCTGGACTTTAGTAAAGCTTTTGATATGGTCCCACGAGAAAGGTTAGTTAGAAAGGTTCGAGCACATAAACGGCGATATCTTAAAATGGATAGAATCCTGGCTGAAAGGACGAAAGCAAAGAGTATTAATAAATGGAACTAAGTCGGATTGGGGATTAGTAATTAGCGGTGTACCACAGGGTTCAGTACTCGGTCCCTTATTATTTATTATATATATATATAATATATATATATATATATATATATATATATATATATATATATATATATATATATAGCAGCATCAGCAAATTTGCCGACGATACAAAAATAGGGCGTATCATTAACTCGACTGACGATTGCCATAACTTACAAAAAGATCTCGATACAGTGTCCAGATGGTCTAAAACTTGGCAAATGGAATGTAACGTCGAAAAATGTAAAGTACATATCGTACACAAGAGCATTGGAGACACTAAATACAGCTTAGATAACAAAGAAATTAGCACATCGGAATGGAGAGGGATCTAGGAGTTATGGTTAGTAACGACCTTAAACCAAGGCAACAGTGTATTAATGCGATAAATAAAGCAAATAGGGTCCTAGGATGTATTTCGAGAAGCGTGAGCAATAGATCATCAAAAGTAATACTGCAACTTTATCTAGCATTAGTAAGGCCACATTTAGACTACACAGTACAATTTTGGTGTCCTTACTATAGAATGGATACTAATTCGTTAGAAAATGTACAAAGAAGAATGACAAAAATGATACATGATGTTCGGAACCTGTCATATGAAGACAGACTGAAAAAACTAAGATTGCATTCGCTAGAGAGGCGTAGAGTAAGGGGAGACTTAACTGAGGTGTTTAAGTGGATGAAGGGTATAAATAAGGGTGATAATAGCAAGGTACTTAAAGTGAACATACAGGATAGAACTAGAAATAATGGTTTCAAACTAGAAAAATTCCGTTTCAATAAGGAAATAGGTAGACATTGGTTTGGTAATAGAGTAGTAGACGAATGGAATAAGCTACCTAGTAAAGTAGTTGCTGCCTCTTCCATTGAGAGTTTCAAGCATAGGCTAGATAAGCATATGACAAATAAGGGGTGGATATAGGAAAAAAGAAAATCTTATAACCAATAATAATTCATAATTTTTCGTTTTCAGGTTACACTATGATAGTCTCTATTCTCCTTTCACACTTTCCCGTAAAATGTCAACGTCAGTTTTTCTATACTGTGTGATGTTCTTTCTGACATTTTCCTGCCGGCTTCGGCTGGAGGGTTTGGAGGGCGGGGGAGAGCCTTCTTCTTTGCTATCCTTATCTCATTCTAGTAGTTCAGTTACTCTTCTAGGAGCTGCCAAGCATGGGCCAACCGGCCTACTGCAGTTATCCTCTCTTCTTATGTTCTTATGTAACTGTTGCGTGACACCAACATATGCAGTGAACTAAAAGGTAATTAACTGAAAAAAACAAAGTATAAAATTCCATAAACAAATCAAGTCTTTGCTAAGAAGAAGGGATGATTTGATCAAACAGTTCTCTGTGCGAAATCCATCTGAACCATACATGTATGGGTTGATTAAAACTCACAAACCAAACAACCCCATCAGGCCAATTGTAAGCTCTGTAGGCTCTACGACATACAAGCTCTCCAAGTGGCTTGTAACACTGTTGTCCCCTGTTGCAGGCACTATCTCTGATTCATTTGTACAAAACAATCAGGTTTTGGTAAGAAAGTTAAAATCTCTAAATGTCATGTACCCCTACAAATTAGTCAGCTTTGATGTTAAATCATTATTCACAAATGTCCCTGTTGATGATGTTTTAACTTTCCTGCCAAGCATTCTGGGTAGTAACATTGATGGTATTCCCTCTGAAAACATTATCAAGCTAATTAAATTGTGCATTGTGACCTCTTCTTTTACCTTTGAAGGTAAATTTTACATACAAAAATTTGGTATGGCCATGGGTAATCCCCTCTCCCCAGTTCTGGCAAATATTTACATGGAATACTTTGAGAAACATTTACTGACCTCCATAAAGGAGCAAAACATAGTTTGCCTCCGATACGTTGATGATATCCTGTGCTTCTGGCCTAACAGTCTTCCCATTGATGAATTTCACCTGCAATTAAATTCGTTAGTTCCATCGATTAAGTTTACTCATGAGATAGAAATGGACAATGAATTGCCATTTTTGGATGTAAAAGTTATCAGGGACCAAAATGTTTTGAAGACTAAGGTATACAGAAATCCTACAAATATTATGTCATATGTGCGTTACTATTAAAACCATCATATTAATGTAAAAAGATCTGTTTTCATATGAATGAACTTTAAAGCATATAGAATTTCAGACCCAGAATTTTTAGATGATGAACTAAAAATGATTCAGAGTATTGGAAAGAAGCTAAGATATCCACAAAGCAGTGCCACAATACAGCCAAGAAACGATTCCTTGATAGGAAAACTAATAAGCCAGATCGTCAGAATATTCAAAGAACCTTTGTCCTCCCCTTCCATGAAAATTTTCCTGATGTTGTTCACATACTGAGGAAATTCAATGTACAAGTAGTATTCAAATATGAGAACACCATAAAAAAAAAAAACTCATCAAGAACAGCCCTTTCGGTAATTCAGGCGTTGTTTACAAAATCCCGTGTAAAAGCTGTAACAAAGTTTACATAGGACAATCTAGAAAAGATTTGGAAACTAGAATCTCACAACATAAATACAGTGTAAGGACGGCCGAACAGAGTAGTGGTTTATTTCAGCACAAAGCATCCAATGATCACCATATTGACTGGACAGGCTCCAAGATTCTAGCAAGATCAAAAAGCTTAGATGAAAGAAATGTAATAGAATCTTGTCTAATTTTTGGCACATATGAAAAGAATGTAAACATGAGCTATGGTCATTTTAAGTGTGATAAATTGTTAACTGAATTAATTTTAAAGCAGTATCCCCCAGACTAACAACTGATTGTTCCCTGTCATCTCCTGGTAGTGTAGTGACACCTGTGTGGGACACACCTAGCATTAATACTCTAGGTCTTAAGTTAAGCAGCAGTATTTATCCCCTCCTCCCTCCCCCCTCTCCCCCTTCCCCCTTTTCCCCTCCTCCCCTCCCCCTTCCCCCTCCCTCCCCCTCCCCTTTCCTCCCCTCCTACTCCCTCCTCCTTTGTCACGTGTAACCCTAAGGAAGAAAAAAGAAAGGTACCTATCACCCATCACCCATTTTTAGATTCAGGTCATCCTTTGTTGTATTCCACTCCCTGCTGCAGGTGACCATAAGTTAAGCCGCAGGTAAAAATTCGGGTCATCCTTTTACACAGAGAGTTGGCCAGCATGCTCTCCAGTACAAATTTCTCTAACTATCTTCACCAAACTACATGCACAGTACACACTACACTTCCTTTTCAAAAATCAACAAAAATGGCGTCTATTAATCAAGCCTCGGAGTCCCCAGGGGGGGGGACCATAAATGCCCCCGCCATATGCCCCTCTCCAGGTGACGACTCGAGGTTCCTGGAACCACTGTCTGACTCTCTTCTTCTTCATTTCTGCAACATTCGCGGCCTTTCATCTAACTTTCGCTCTGTTGAGCACCACCTCTCCTCCTCTAAACCTCACCTTCTTTTTCTGACGGAGACTCAGCTGTCTGAGGCAACCGACAGCAAACCCTTTTCTGTATCCTCCTACTTTCTCTATACTCATTTCAAAGCCAAAGGTGGCTGTTGTGTATACATACGCAACGACTTATCTCGCTCTCGTGTTCCTGAACTTGATTCTTCTGAATTCTCCACACTCTGGCTTCGGCTTTCCTGTCATTCTCTGACTAAATATATCTGTGCTGTTTACTTATCCCCTAATTCTACTGACTATCAAAAATTCTTCGACTATCTTACTTCTACGATGGAACACATTCTGTCCATTTCTCCTTTCTCTGAAATCTCCATTCTTGGAGATTTCAATGTTCACCACCACCTTTGGCTCTCCTCTCCTTTCACGGATCCACCTGGTGAACAAGCCTACATCTTTTCTATCCTTAATGACCTAGAGCAGCTTGTACAGCACCCTACCCGAATCCCTGACCGCCTTGGAGAGAGCTCCAACATACTTGACCTCTTCCTCACAACTAATCCTTCTGCTTACTCTGTTAATCTTTTCTCTCCGTTGGGCTCCTCCGATCACAACCTTATTACCTTAACCTGTCCTATCACTCTGGTACGGCCTGTGGACCCTCCAGGGAAACGTCGTCTGTGGCATTTTGGAGCCGCGAACTGGGAGGCCCTCAGGCAGTACTTCTTTGATTTTCCCTGGAATGATTATTGCTTCCATGGCCGGGAGCCATCTGAGTGTGCCTCGCGCATTACGGAGGTTATTCTCTTGGGCATGGAAGCATACATTCCTTTCTCATATCGTTTGACTAACGCAAGAAAGCCTTGGTTTAATCACGCTTGTTCTAATGCTGTCCGCAACAAGGAGAGGGCCTACAAAAGGTACCGGAGCCAACCCACCCCTGAATCACATCATCTTTACGTTTCTGCCCGGAATCGTGCTAAGTCTGTTCTTCGCTCTACGAAAAATAATTTCATCCATACTAAATGCTCTCAACTCTCCAACTCAAATTCTTCCCGCTCCTTCTGGCACCTTGCCAAAAATCTTTCTAACAACTTTACCTCATCATCCTTCCCTCCTCTTTTCTACTCTGATGGTTCTGTAGCTATTTCTTCTACTGATAAAGCAGATCTCTTCGCACAGACTTTCTCCTCCAATTCCACCTTAGACGATTCCGGTGCTGTTCCTCCATCACTTCTCCCCTCTGACTTCCTCATGGCTGACATTAAAATTTCTTCAGTTGATGTATTTTCTGCCATCACTGGCCTCAGTACTAACAAGGCATATGGGCCTGATGGGGTCCCTCCTGTTGTTCTCAAGAACTGTGCTTCTGTGCTTACACCCTGCCTAGGCAAATTCTTTCGCCTTTGTCTGTCAACTTGTACCTTTCCTTCTTGCTGGAAGTTTGCTCTCATTCAGCCAGTCCCAAAGAAGGGTGACCACTCCCAACCCTCCAACTATCGTCCAATTGCTTTAACGTCCTGTATTTCAAAAGTTTTCGAGTCAATTCTTAATAGAAAAATTTTAAGGCATCTTTCCTATCACAACCTTCTTTCCGATCGTCAGTATGGGTTCCGTCAGGGACGCTCCACTGGCGATCTTCTCACCTACCTTTCAGACTCCTGGTCATCCTCCTTTCGGGACTTTGGCGAAAGCTTTGCCATTGCACTTGACATCTCAAAGGCTTTCGATATATACAGAAATCCAAGACATCCAATGCCAACTGCAGTAGGGTCCTGTAGTGGAATTCTTGAAAATATTTACAATCATTTCTCTGACGTTACTTGTTTTAAACAAAAGAACGTGAGACACGAGAGCTTTCAGATGTTTTCATTTCTTGTTCTTCCTGTAGAAAAATATTTAAACTGAAAGTAATTTTCTTTTCTTGCCGGAATAGAAGACACGGAAATGTCCTGCTCTTGATTACCTAGTCCTTCCTTTAAAAACTAAAACCTTGTTTTGATGGGGAATAAGCATATTTGTGTGTGCATAAATGTGTGTGTGTGTGTGTGTGTGTGTGTGTGTGTGTGTGTGTGTGTGTGTGTGAATGGAGTCAGTGATATAGATCTTATATTTCTGTTTTAATGATAGTCACTGTCTTCTGTTTGGCCTCGCCAGTGACACCTTTATATCATTAATCATGGAACATTTTTTTTTCCATCACCTGACTGCTATATTTAGCACTGGGAAAACTTTTCTCAGAAATATGGTTATAGCTCCTTCACACCAAGAGGATTTCCTGAAACTAAATTAATATGCACTGGAGCCAGCGAGATCGTATTGTAAATTGCAATTTTGTGCTGTAAATTTACACTCTCATGGTTGGGAGATATCTAATATTTTGTCCCAGCTTCTCTCAGATTATTTAATCAGCGGAGAGTAAATCATAGGTGTTATATATTGATACTGTTACAATTAGTTCTGTCATCATATGGACAGCTCTAGTATTTCTTCCCGCAAACGTCAAACAATGCTAATGGACTGAGTGCCAATCACGGAAGCCGAAGAGTTCAGATCCACTGTAACTATTGTGTAGGTCTGGCGTGTAGGTGAGTTAACTAATAGGATAATGCGGTCGTGAAAGCATTACGAGCGACGATAAGCCTGCTTCATGGGCTAATGCGGAGCTTCAAGCTGCTTTATGCTGCAGGGTTGACCTATTTTCATTTTGGTGATGCATTTTTTTCCAATTCTCTTATCAGCTGAATTTATTTAAACTGTCAGTAGTATATCTACAGTTACGTATACTGATTTGTGTTATCTGTATTTTACTTGATATTAATTCCTCATTTTTCTAAGCTCGTTTTCTTCTTATTTTGGGACTTTCTCGAACTGGGAGTGTTATGTGACCTTTATAAACTTCTGCAGTGCGTTAGGCAGTATGAATCAACCCTCCATTGGACGTCCTCGGACTGACGCGGATAAAGGGTTGCGCACTGGTGTTTTTTTGGGGGATGAGAGATTTCGTGACAGCTTGAGTTGTGGCGGGGGCTGGTGTGGAGCTTG
Source organism: Coenobita brevimanus (assembly GCF_032717465.1). Classification (NCBI taxonomy): domain Eukaryota; kingdom Metazoa; phylum Arthropoda; class Malacostraca; order Decapoda; family Coenobitidae; genus Coenobita; species Coenobita brevimanus. Next base: position 17,721,374 of record NC_136975.1, on the reverse strand, counting down.
TCACGGTTTGTGTGGTAATGCTTGCTTTGAGACTGGACAGAGAAAGACAGAGGTAGAGATAGATAGATAGATAGATAGGTAGGTAGGTAGAGAGAGAGAGAGAGAGAGAGAGAGAAATGCTTACTTGTTCAAGAGTGAAGAAAACAAAAGAAGGATGACTTACATTGAGATCTGTAACTGCGAAATAAAGAAAGGGAGTTGATGAGTAAATGTATGGGTTAGGATGACTGAGGCATTGAACTGTGTCCTAGCGGGCTGAGAGGGATTGATATCGTCGAATTTCGAGGTTTTCTAGCAAGTTTTCCTTCACTGTTCGTGGTGTTTCCACACGTAACCCGTTACGGTTTTTCTGTATTATCCTTGTTATCATCCCTGTAGAGTACAAGATAAATTTTGAAATGAAAGGGTTAAGTATAGGCTTCAATAACCGTATCGGTTTTGGATATTACCATGTTAGGCTGCGTACACAGAGAAAGCAGGTTGCCTGCGCGCTGGTTTCCGGCGCCTACCAACGGTGGTTACCTGTGCGGGTAGGTGTTCACAAAGGAAGCAGGTAACCAGCTCCGACCCGCGCGACTTTAAAGGAACGTTTTAAAGGAACAAGGGGACTAATGTCAATAAAATATTTTTGTGATAAAGCTTCAACTATCAACCTACATAGTCAGGACCAGATTCACACAATCAAATGCTATTTTGCTTACATTCTCTGCTTATTTCAGCCCACAGTTTATCCGTTACATTACTGTTTGCATGGAGCTTATTCCTTTTGTCCCATAATGGTGATCGCTCAAATACTTTGGCAATTAGGAACTCAACGTCCATCTTGCCCTCCAGTCTGTACACCTTTACCCACTTCGCGCAGGTTCAACAGGCAAGACTGGTCCGAGGATTCCGGAAAGCGGGTTGAAGCAGGCTCCCTGCTCTGACACGCTCGACCCTGCTTCTTATATGAACACCCCCACTTGTTTGTTTGGTTTAATACTTGGCGTAGGTCGGCGCCAGTAACCCGCGAGGGTAAACCCGCTGTCTCTGTGAACGCACTCTTACGTAAAATCAGCTGATGGTAGCAAGTAGAAAACTTAATATACATCATAAGACTGAAGGGTTCATCACATTCTTTCAGTCTGTTTAACAAACGACGTCAATATTCATTATACACGAATATCTTAAAAATATATACTGTAATGCGATATTCAAAATATGTCATTAGGGAAAAGATACATTTAATTCTAAAGCTACGAAATACGAAGTATTAAGACTCATTTGTTTCCAGCTTACTTTTAGGATTATATAGCGTGACGGGTGTGGAAAGGCATTTAACCCTTTCGTGCGCGGGTACGTTTTTAAGTTTTCCCGGCTCTGACACGCAGGCTTTCCTCCCCTCCCCCCCGGCCGCTGCGTGCTCCAAAAATGTTTATTCTTGGCTTATTTTCACCACCCAAATATATTTATTTTGCAACAAAACCCGTATATTCCTATTCGCCGATGTTTGTTGTACACGATAAGCAAAAAAAAAAAAAAAAAAAAACACTATACATACGTTAGGGCGCTCAGAATAAACATTCGGGATCATAGATTTCACTTCCCAACATCACAAGTCGAATGTTTACTAATCAATCTCTAAATGTTATATATCAATCGAAAGAGAATTTTATTAGCTTTCGAACAGGTCAGGTCCCAGTTTGATACGATGTATGGTCTTCGAGTAATAAGCGAGAAAGTAAAACCCATTTTCAACAGAAAACAACTTTGTCATTCGGGAAGGGTTTGCGAAGAACTTTCAGCGGCACCCTTATGTTTTTATTTCATCACCCTATGCACAGTCTCATCCTCTTTCTTCTCAGTAAAGAACGGTGATCCTAGGCCTCATAGTTCTCAAGAAAAATGCAAAAAACTACGGCGTACTCGTATTTTGCCGAGTGCTGGCCCGCCATCAGCTACGCTCATTTACGCTAGTTTCCTGTAGCGCGCTAACACTTTTGTTTGCTAGCTTCGCTTTGGTTTCATACTAAGAACTATTTCATATAATTACTTCTGTTTTGCTTTTAGTCCTCTCAGAAACCACACATGAAAATTAAACCTGTTGCTACCAATGAAACTGAAGCTGAACTTATTTCCCTGTCATTTGTGTTGAAGTAAAAAACAATATATATATATATATATATATATATATATATATATATATATATATGTACTAACGCAAATAAAGGTAAATAGATAAATAATAAAACAATACTACGTACTTCTCCACTGGCGATGATCTTCCTGCAGGAGCACATCGGTTGGGAGGTGAGGAGGTTTGAACTGTGTGTATGTATTTACCTAATTGTGATATACAGAAAATGAGCTACACTCGTGGGGTCCCGTCTCTGTTTCTCAGTAAGTCGAATTTAGCTTTAAATTCGTTTAAGTTTTTAGACTGGACGATCTCTTTGTCCAGGCTATTCCATAGGTCTATACATCTATAAGGAAAACTATATTTCCTGATATCCTTCAAGCAGCCTGGTTTCTTCAGTTTCATTCCGTGTCCTCTTGTTTCTCTCTTATCCCATAAAAACAGACCTTTTTTGTCAGTTTTATTTACTCCCACCATGATCCTGAACACGGCAATCATGTCGCCTCTCTTTCTTTTTTCTTCTAAGGAAGGCAAATCCAGCTTTTCCAGCCTCTCTCTGTACGACAGATCTGCCAGACTGGGGACCATTTTGGTTGCTGTTCTTTGTATTCTCTCAATCTTGTTTATATCTTTCTTTTTGTGGGGGAACCACACTACTGCTGCACATTCTAACCTGGGGCGAATCATGGCCACTATCAATTTTTTCATCATCTCCTCATCCATATAACGAAAAGCTACTCTTATAATAATTAGGAGTTTATACGTCTCTCTAACTGCCTTGTTAATGTGTTTTTCAGGTGACAAACTGTCCTGGACCAGCACTTCCAAATCTTTCTCTTCTCTCGCTTTTGTGATTGGTTCGTTACTCATCAAATAATTCAATGATGGTGTAGTGCCACAAATTTAGTATTCATGCATGTGTTTAGAGGTACTGTAATTTCTAAGTTTGATAGGGTGTAATCTGAATACTAGCCTATAAATTCCTGTCCTACGTAGTAATTCATATGTTAATGATTGATGTAGGGTTAACTTTATTTTCATATGTATGCATCTCTGTATCTATGCATTGGGTGATGTAATTGTGAATGTTGAGATATGGGAATTCCTCCGTCTGGTCGAGTAGTGAATAACATATGCGAGCTGTCTTTCTCCTTGTTGTGCGTAGTTGTTGGGCACCAAGTTTAAACCTTAAACAGAGTAATGATGGGTATACAATTCTCTCCGTATCCTAGTTGTGAAATGCTTACTAATGAAGCTGCTAGAACCCAAATATGTAAGATCAACAGTCAAAAAGGCCTAAATAATGTCATTTGTGAGGATTTAATAGTCCCACTTGCCTTGGCCGTCACTAGATGGCATAAGCTGCCCCAAATTCAAGGCGGGATAGTGGTAAATACAGTATTTAAATTAAGTAAGGATTGAATCTCAAATTTTCCCCAATCCAATCAAAAGTCCTAACGTCATATGTACACTACTAAATAAATAGTGAAGAGAATTAAAACCCACCATATTGCAAAAACACCATCTCATTTGATCTAGCAGTGGCGTCTCTGGCGTGCCCGGGGAGGATCACTCGCTGCTCAAACATTGTGTATAATGGACGTTGGTTCAGGTGAGCTGTCCACATTTCTCCTTTCCCCCCCCCCTTTTCCTTGTTTAATCCTTACTTGGCGTGAACCATATGAAGTAATATTGTTAAAAGCTTAACATAGACTCGCTGCTCAAACATCGTGTGTAATGGACGTTGGTTCAGTCCCCAGACACCGGCGACGTCAGAGTGTGCACGAGGCCATCTCGTGGTATTGCCCATAGACTCTTACATACACACTTGCACTACCCATGGATTATTTTATAAACCGAATGTAGTTGAAATGGTATTATTGATCTATCAAGTGAACTTTTTTTTTTGTAGATAAAGAATAGAAATTTGATAAGTGATGTGATTATGTAACGGAAAGACAAAATTCAAATTCATTAACCGTTTTCTTTCTCTTATATTAATATGTTAGAAAATCAGGAGCGTGGAAGGGAACTTAGTGGTTGTGAGCAATAATGTGATTTTGAGTTGTTCCTCGAGGCTACACAAGACCGAGTGATTATGTATTTTTTAGTGATCATGTATTAATGATGATTATGAATTGTTAATAATTATGAATAGATAGTGATTGGGAATTATAGTGAATTGCATGATGAGAGTATAATATACGGGAGAAATAGAGCATGAGTGATTATTTTTATTGGTTCGAGGCTATGCCAGCCCGAAAAGACAACCCAAGCTCGTAAAATGTACCTGTCTTGAGGCTATTGTCGAGCCCAAGAATAACTGACAATAAAGAGTAAGGTACGATGACCTCAGAAATCGCTTGTATGTACCAAATTGTTTCACCTGGTGACAATGTTGTAGGAATGATCACCCAAACCATGGTTTTAATGTACAACCCTTTTTCATATGACTAAAGGTCATGTAATTAAAAATGTCTGTTGAAAACCAGTATAGAATTATTAAAGAAAAGTATGTCATTTTTTTTATTTTTTTTTATACCCAATCAAGGGAATTATGTCCTCTCATGCCTAACTCACTCCCCTTCCAATTCAAGATTCCTTCGCTTTGAGAACGGCGACCACATGTGGTACTGACTTAATCTCGACTCGGCCAAAAACTACAAATGCTACCAAAACTATCTGAAACAATTATCCTTTACCATACCAAATAAAAACACCACCCCCTCCCCCTTTTGTTTTACTGAAGTGAATTTTCTATTAACCAAGGAGGGGAGACTAAGTCGAGTACCATTTGTATTATCAATGGGTAAGTAGAACAGAACCAACAACCGGTAAGTTTATAAATCCTAACATTACTCTGATGGAACAATAACAAGAGGGAAAAGATCGAAAAACCTGTCGTTACACTGGTGTCAACCGGTGGGATAAAATATCTGACGTCACAATGGCGTCTTGGTACTTTTACCCATTTCCCATATTTTAGATTCCTTTGCATTAAATTTCATTTCCCACATCCGACTCCAATCGTGTATCTTTTCCAGTTCCTCCTGCAGCATTTTACAATCCTCCTCAACCTCTACCTTCCTCAAGATCTTTGCATCATCACCAGACTTGAATAACTATTCACTCCGTCTTCCATATCATTTACATAAATCAGGAACATTACTGGCGCCAACACCGAGCCCTGTGGGACGCCACTTGTTACTTACCTCCATCCAGACATCCTATCCTCCATTACTGTCCTCATTTGTCTGTTTCTCAAATAGTCCCTCATCCATTCCAGGAGGTTCTCCTTCAGTCCTATATGTTCTAGTTTCCACATCAGTCTCTTATGGCGTACCTTGTCGAAGACCTTCTCCAAATCTAAATACACACAATCCACCCGACCATCTCTCTCCTGTAGCACGTCAATTGCACTTGAGTGTGTGTGTGTGTGTGTGTGTGTGTGTGTGTGTGTGCTCCACTGATGAAGGTATCACTCATTATGGTACCAGTCGAAACAATCACCCATGCAAAGGAACACATCACATACTGGACACATGTTCTGTGTGTCTTTCCTCCTCCCAACTTGATGCACAAGGCACACCTGAGCCTCTTCCTGTCAGGGATCCTTGCCCGGTGGTGGCCCACAGTGCGATCCAACCTCATGTCGTCGTCAATGACCCGGCGACGCTTGCTTGGATATCCTCGTGCTTTGTGGTCCTGTCGTGTGGGAGCTGCAGGCCCAGGCAAGGGTTCTCCTGACGGACCAGCAACTGGAGGTGGTGGTGGTTTTGGCACCCCTGATGGGCCTCCTGCAGGTAGTGCTGGTGGTGATGGTGACATCTGTGATGGCCCTGCTTCTGGTGGTGCTGGAGTGGGGTCTCCTGCAGGCTGTGCTGGTGCTGGCCGCCGGGTAGGTAGGTCTGGGGCGTGGTGGAGTGTGTCCAGATGCGGGCCAGTCCTGTTCGTGGAAATGCAAAAGGTCATAGATGATCTGCTCCACAAATTCCAGGAGAGTTACCTGCGCGCAACTGTACTTCTTATACAAGGAAACGCGTTGAACAGTGCCATTATGATGAAGTAGAATGTGATCTTCGTCGTCCATTTGACAGTTCGGTGTTGGATGGGGTAGCACGGGACCATCTGATCGATATGATCCACCCCACCCATATACATGTTGTACTCCTCCACAACGATGGGCTTGTGAACGACCTTCTCCACATAGGTTGTCCACCCGTCATTACCCTGCACCTTTTCTCGAACCCTCTTCAGAACAGTGTCCACAGTGTGGAAGGTGGACACCATGTTCACAATGCGCTTATCCCTCTACAATAGGACTAGCACATTGTCCTTGTGCCTGTATGCCATGCCCCCCTCGGGCAGGCTCTAAGCCTTGGCGATGGCCTGCAGCTGACGTAACACTCGTCTAGGGAGCCGTAAGGTCCCACACATGTAAAATCCTGCAGTGAAGAGTCGTTTGCACATGGCTACAGACTTGTAATAGTTGTCCATGAACAACTTATAGCCCTGGTCCTTCAATGGTTCCACGAGGCCCAACACAGTGTTTTGGAGGGTACACTGCACCCCCGTGTAAACCTCCAGGTTCCAAATGTAGCCTAAGGACGATTCAGCCAGCATGTACATCTTGATGGCATACTTGTGGGTTGTAGATGTGGAAGGACAGCCGGCCCTTCCACCCCAGAGAGCCCTCATCCAGGCTGAGCTGCTCCTCGGGTAGGTATGCTGATTGGAACTGCTGAAGGAGGTACTCCATGACCGTGCGAACGTGGATGAGCTGATCTTGGTTGTCCTGGGGAATGGCGAGGTTGTTGAAGGAGTGGAAGTGCTTCAGGATGGCATTCAAGTGCCTTTCACTCATCGCCTGCCGGACCCTAGGATAGTCGTGCAGCTCGGAGCCCCTCCAGTAGTGACTGATGGTCGGCATGTGCATGACCCCTATGAAAGGGTATAGCCCCAGGAACTTGGCCATCTCCTCTTCATTGCAGGAGAACCAGGCATCCAGCTGAGTCCCCAGGAATGTGGCGTACCAGGTGGTCTCCATGGTGAGGTATGACAACAACTCTGGCATGAAGAAGAGCTGGATAAACTGCAGGGGAGTTGTTGGAATATCCACCCTTATCCCTGGGGAGCCAGTGAACGGCCCGTGGTGTGGTGTGAACAGGTCACTGCTCCACCCAGAATCCTCTTCAGTGGTGGTGGCGGCGGTGGCAGCAAGTCAGCCAGTCGACAGCCTTCGGCCTACCCTCCGACCCCCTGGATGTCCCCCGTGTCCAGGCAGTGGACTACGATGCCCTTGTCTAGGAGGGGACACCTCGGATAAGGACAAGGACGAGACAGAGGGCTCTGGAGACACCAGTCTCCTCAGCCTGGCTGCCGAGGATGTATTCGTAGCATCCTGCGTCGCAGAAGCGGGTGGAGGGGCCATAATGATGAACGATGGCCCAGCTTCCGGTGACACTGGCTCGGCAAAGGGGGCAGAAGGGCCTGGAAATTGGGAGCTGATGAAGAGAGCGGTGCGACTGGCAGGTCCTAGAGGTGGGGAGGGTTGTCAGGTGAAGCCGGCCAATGATGGTGGTGTGGTCTTCCTCGGAGGAAGATGGTGGGGCAGCTTCACTTGGTGACCTTATGGCGTCAGCTCAACCTCCTCCACCCCAGAACGGTTGCTCTCAATGTCGCTTTCCGACTCTACCTCCTCGAGGATCTGATGCCACTCGTGTGGTGCCAACCCACATCTCATTTCTGCAAGACTGCTGTCGCTGCAAACCAACTGGAGAATAAATTGCTGTCTGAGGGATTGTGGACCCTGTGGCAGTCCAGTGCTGTGGTAGGAGTGTGAGCTGAAATAAAGGAGTCAAGACATTATTCACAGCCAGCCAAGAACTTGGCTCAACACTGGCACGACGCAAGCATTCATGATATACGTGTATGTCCTTGGAAAACATCGTCTCCTACACCTGACTTAGCACACAGGTAGGGGTCAGTAGAACGTGGTTACCCCTTTCATTTTCTTTGGACATTACACATAATCAAATCTATCATTTTCATGAGATACACAGTACATTTCACAAGTAACATGTAAATGGAAGTGTTCTGTAGGCTGTTACCTGTGCATTAAGGTGTAGCAGACAGTGTTTCCCTTATGAAAACACGCTGCAGTAGGTCAGTCTTTCACAGTCTTTACACATAAAACATAGCCAAATATATCAGTACATGGGAAACACAGTAGATTTCACCAAGAAGAAAAAGAAAAACGATATATGTAAATGCACGTGTTCCAAACCTCGCATTGCATTTTGCTACCTTTGTGCTAGCTCAGGTGCATGACACACACTCTTCCTTGCGAGCACGTGGCTCACTTTTTCACTGTCTTTTCACATAAAATATAGCCAAATAAATGAGTACATGGGAAACAGTGTAGATTTCACCAAGAAAATATATATATATATATATATATATATATATATATATATATATATATATATATATATGCACGTGTTCCAAAACCTCGCATTGCATTTAGCTACCTTTGTGCTAGCTCAGGTGTACGACACACACACTCTTCCTTACGAGTACGTGGCTCACTTTTTCACTGTCTTTTCACATAATACATAGCCAAATATATCAGTACATGGGAAACACAGTAGATTTCACCAAGAAAGATAATATATATATATATATATATATATATATATATATATATATATATATATATATGTATGTATGTAAATGCACGTGTTGCAAACCTCACGTTGCATTTCGCTACCTTTGTGCTAGCTCAGGTGTACGACACACACTCTTCCTTACGAGGATGTGGCTCACTTTTTCACTGTCTTTTCACATAAAACATAACCAAATCCATCAATATATGAGGTAAATAGTATATTACACCACAACAAGTACAAGAACGTAGCCTTTACCTGTCTGCTAAGGTGTACCAGGTGATGTTTTCCTTACCAGAAGACGCTTCAGTGTTTACGATTTTATTTCACAATGCACATAATCAAATCCATCATTTCATGAGACATACATGATATTTCACCACAACAGTACCTGATCGTGCTCTGTACAGTATGTCACATCTGCGATACCTAAGGTATCACAGATGATATTTTCCAACAAGCATGTGGTGCAGTGTTTATGTTCATTCATACAAGCATATGGTAAACATATCAATAACATTCATGCTTTATTTCACACAGAAAGCATACGGAATAAATATAACGATATGATAAAATAAAATATCCCTATAAACCTCCTGTACTTTATCCCTTCCTGACAACGGCGTGCAGTGGCCAGGTGTACATGACTCCTGCCCTAGCCAATATTTCATTACGTACACTCGCTGCACTATACTCCTATCTATTGCACAATAACACTATCCACCATATATCAGCATAAAACAAGGACTTCATCAACACCTTGGCAAATATTCCCTTCAAGACAACGCCGTGTCGTCAGGCGGTTTCCTGCCTCCCTCAGCTAAACGTTTCACCATGTCCTTCCTCACGGGCTATTGCACACTATATTCACCTGATTCACTGTCACTGTTATTCAATGGTTGGATACTCACACTGGGTGCAGGGTAGAGGGAGTGTAGTTGTTGAGAACTGCCGATAAACTCGGTAGGCCTACCATAATCTTCGTTGGGCCAAAGGCACAATAACGGCCACGAATGATTCACAAAAACCTAATTCCCTATTGCAAACACCAAATCTAATCACAATAGTGCCCAAAAAGTAAACACAAGCACTATTGGTATAAAGGAATATGATGCACATCTCGGGATGGGGTAAATAGAATAAGATTTAAATGCCCAGCCAAGCGCTACCTTCTCCCTCGACAACTGATGCGGAACTAATCAACCTGGCCGGGCTGTCGTGCATCTCGAGCCCCAAGGTTGCCAAGTCATTCCTTTTGACGAGACACACGGGAACTATGATGCATCCAAAAATGTCGCCAATCAGCCAAAAACTTTTTCTTCGACGTAAGTTTTTATGCTTTTATGACGACAAACACGTCTTCGTGTATAGTTGCAGACACTTCCAAATGACGACAAGCATGTCATTGCAGGCAAAGGGTTTAATGTGAATAAAGTGACGTGGAGGGCTGGGAGACTAGAAGGCAAAATCTTCGTGGCCTACCTTTCCAAGATTAGATGTCTAAGTATAGAAAGATATTTAATTATATATTTTTTTTACTTCATTACATAAAGTCACAGAGAGTTTCTCTCAAAGGAGATTAAGAAAATGGAAAATATATGCAATATCTCAACAGCTTCATTTGAAAATGAACCTGCCCATACAATTTCTATGCACTCTCCAAGTCTACCTGAAAAGAATAAAAAGCCATTTAAATATAAAAAGCAGAAATTTGTCTGTATACTTCTGTGCCTGCAGTGTATAGGTTCTGCATAATTCAACAACAGTTTATCACACAGTCAATGAATGTGTGATGCAATACTAGTGTCTGAAGTAGGCTATCTGGCAAAGGAATAGGTCACACTACTCTGAAAAGTTATTTATCATTAAAGGCGAGACACTATTGTTGATGTCAGTGCTGAGTACTAAGATAACATTGATACTGTAAACTGCTAAGGTAGAGGGAGGGCAGCCTACTGGAGAAGGGCAGGGTGACACAGAGGTAACATATTCGTAGCCAGTCACTCTGGGATTAAGACATCTGTCTGTAGACATATAGAGAGCATTTATCTAATAGTTTATTATTATAGAACACATGGTTGTGATTTTAAACTCTGCCTGTAATCTTCACTTTTCATATGTATGGCAAAAAAAAAAAAAAAAAAAAACGGTAGTCCAGGGGCACAGACAAAAAAACAAAAATCATTGGTACCACATGAGATGGCAAGGTCTAGTACTGATTTTTGTAATCCTTCATGTGTGTTTGGCATTTTCTGATATGACAGCCTTTGCAGAGTGGCAGCTTAGTTGTAGTTACCATGACTTTTATACCCATACCCTGTGACAGGCTTCTTGATGATGAAATGAGCATTATTACTGAGAAACTACCTAGACCAAAGCCAGTTAGGCCATAAATCTGGGCTTTACACATTTGTTTAAATACATAATGAAAATACAGGCTATTAAATAAGGAATGCCATAGTTATGTAAGGAACTACATGAATATTATAAACATCATTGACATTCGGATATACTTAGTCAATGATACATGTAATCTCATATATATCTTCAGTCATGGACATAATAAAGTAGGTTACATTATTGTCATCAAGCTCTCTGTGTACAGTACTTAGATGATGTTAATACTAAGCAAATCCAGAGTTACCGCACTGTGAATCAATGTATACTACCACCACAGTAATACCATCAGAATCACCACACTGTGTCACTCATCAAACTACCTGTCTATCTCGTCATCTGACTTTCCGAGTTCAAAGTCAGGTTCTGGATCATCTGCAGTTTTTGGTTACTGCAGATCTGAAACCTGCACATGTCTGTGCATGTCAGTCTATTTAACAGCTTGGTATTTTATATAAACGCACACACTTGCATGCTAGCAGATCCAAGATCACATCTGGTGTGGGTGGGGAGCTTATCCAGTGAATGGCCAGCTTGCCATTATCGTCTGCCCATCCATACTCACAAGGGCTTGGCACCACATTGTTAGCCTGCAGACAGCACTTACAGATTGCTGCCTGATAATTGGCTCATTGAACATGCATGAAGAGACAGTCTCTACATGGTGGCAGCTGGCTGGACTCAACCTGTCCCCTTTTGGAGAAGAAGAGCTGGTAGTGCAGTTTGTTCGCCTCACCAGTGCTGCTATTAGCAACATACATGCGGCAGGTGAACTGCTCAACTTTCTGGAACAGGTCATCACTCACATTCCATGGCTGCCCCAGTCGACTAAAAGTTTCTTGGCAGGAAGTGTTCTCACCATCTTCAGGACATTTTGCTTCCATCGACCAGTAAAGGTACTGACAGTGTTGCAGACAGTGAAGGCGTGTAAGCCAATTAGGCTGTCACAGATATTGTCTCCATGTGTGGTTGCCAGTTTGCTGATGTCGTCAAACTGGGTGCGGTTCTGCTTCCCACACTTCTGGTAGATGGGACCGGTGATGTGCTTCTGGAAGCCAACACAAAGCACCATGACAGTGCCTTTAAACCGGCATTTGCTGCATGCAATGCATGCATGAGCAGACGGGTGTCAAGTTCCTCTTGCATGCAGTGTAGCTTTGCTACTAGCTCACACTCATCTTCTGTCAACCTCAAGCAGGTTTCCTCACAGGTCATGTACAAAACCTTGCTATGCAGCATCTCTCTGTAGTGTGGGAGTTCCCACTCTTCCAACAAAAACTTGATGAGACTGGTCTTGTTGGAGGGACTCAAAGGAATATTCTCCACTGCTGAACATAGTGTCCCTCCGCAAAGTTCTTGTACTGGAGAGTGGTGTCTGCACCCCGGTTCAATCGTTCAGCATATTTAATCAAAGTCTGGCTGTAGTCATCAAAAACATCAATCCTCTCACTCTGTGCCCCCTCATGAAAGACGTGGGTAAAGGCTGACTCTTCCTCCTGTGCAAAGATTTGGTTGCTGGCATTCAGTTTTTGGAACAGGATAATCCCATCAATGATGGAAGTAGGTAGGGTTGGGATGTCTTCTGCAATAGATACATTCTTTACAAGTAGTCTGGCAAATGCAGCCATGTTTGTTTTTCGTAGGGACCCATCAGCATTTGAGAGTTCCCATGGCAGTAGGCCCAGTGGGTGGGCAAGGACATCCTTCATATTCACTTTCCTGCTTTCAGTCACCAAGATCATGTGGCTGAACAGGTTTCTGTCTGCCTTCAGAACCACATCCTGTGCTTTTTTTCCACGAGCTGTTTTTTTTTTTTTTTTTTTTTTTTTTCTGACATTGGAGATTGTCTTCAAACTTTCCTTGGTCATCTTGTCATGGAATTTCACTGATAGTGGGTCCTCATCTAACCTTGTTTGTTTGAATACTGGTAGGCCGCTTCACCTGTCTCCTGATCTCTCAAGAGATCCCTGCTCACTCATATCAGTATGAAATACATACCTAGGGGAAAAACACCCATTTTGTAAACATTCTTTGTCTTAATTAACACCAGAGGTGTTGTAATGTTATATTTGTAATGCTTGTGCAAATATGCACGATAGCAATAGATGCAAAAACAGGTATCCTTCAAGAAAAATGAAACAGCTGATCATTTGGAAAGGTTATTATGAATCATTTAAGTTCTGTGGGTGTAACAAATAAAATGGCACCTTGAAGTTTTGCCACCTTAGATGGTATCTATATCTGGTCTGGCCCATGGCTAAATTGATGATGATCCCGCTATGTGAATGTGAGTGCACGGAACGTGGTGAAGTGACTGACACCTTAATGACTCAGTAACTCCCGGACTGGGGGGAACAGGAGGAGGAGAGGCACTGGAGGGAAACTGAGAAAGAGAAAGAGAAGGAGGAGGGGGAGAAGAAAAGGGAGGAGGAAGAAAAGAAAAAACAGTAGAAGGGTGATGTCCGGAGGAGGAGAGGAGGGGAATGAAGACGAGGAGAGTGATTGTGAGAAGACAAGGAGGAGGAATGGCGCTTGTGGAAACTGTTTAATGCTCAGCCAACTCATGTTAATTATTTGAGGTTCTACTTTTGCTGCCATTGGGGATCTTGCAACACCTCTTCTTCTGCAGCATACTTTGTCTAATGAACCTTGTTACGCATTCCAACTACATACTCGGTCTATCTAAAATTGGGAAACATTGGTTTCCTATTGTAGTTAATTATGTGGGTGAAACACTCGATAGTTAAACTCTTACTTTACTATACATCTGACTTAAACTACCAGTTCTGAACATTTACATGAAACAAGTACACAATCCAAGATGCGAGGTCTGAATGTTACATAGAACAGATATACATAACAGGTGCCCAAACAAGATATTGGTACACAAACAAGATACTGGTATATGACCCGAGATACTATCCTAGTGCAAGTTGAGGGACAGGATACATAAAGGGGCAAGTAGGTACTTACATACTAAGTGGCCTTAACCTGCCACATCCTGACCACTTTTCCACCACTGCCTCCCCCCAATCCCGACCATTTTTGGAAAAAATTTTTTTTGGCTCAAACCTCCACTTTTGGTGAGAAACATCGAAAATTCATAGAGAAATCGCTCACCTGAGGTTTAAAATACTCGATACAGGTAGGAGTACCTCCTTACCTTACTGGGTTTTCTAACAGGCTGGCACCAAAGAAAACGAGTTCTATGGGATGATAACTATTTTACACCACTCATAAATGGTATTTATTTATTTACTTGGTACGAATTTATATGTAGTATGAGAGTATATTGGTTTTCAAGCAGTAATATAGGCATTATAAGCATTGTTTCACTCACTAACTCATCACCATACCTGACCTTTTTTTGCCACATTACCTGATCATCATTTCTGACTGTTTCTTCTTCTAATGCTATGTAAAGTTTGTCCTCCACATTGTCATTGATTGGGGAATCACTCTGGCCCTGAATTTCGTATCGTGGCATGACATGGCTTTACTGGCCAGGTCACTGATAACAGGTGAATTGCTGAGACAATGGTGTGCAGGGGGGGAGGAGGTCATGCTGGGTAAGGCATTGTCCCTGCCTGGCAACTTGTAGAGGAAGGTGTCACGTGTATACGTACCAAAAATCACTCGCGAAAATTGAAAATTGTGCAAATTAGGGACCTTGCAATTAATTCGCGTTTATGTACGTTCACGGGATTGGCAGTGACAAAATGTGTGGACGTTAAAGAACGTCGATGGGACGCCGCGGGTTAAATTAGTGGAGTCTTGGATCACCTCTACATGACGAGTGGTCTGAGCTGGAGGAGGAGAGAGAGCTCTTCCTTCCTTCCCCACAAATACTAGGGCTAGGCCTAAGGGAGGAGAGTTAACCCACTGCATGCTAGCAGACTTTGGACCCTCATGGAGCTGTGGTTCCAGCCAATTTTCGACCTTTTTTTTTATAGACGGGTTAGAAATGATGAGAAAACATGGATAACAAACAAAAAAGTACTCACAGAAGCCACTTCGGTCGATTTTGAAGTAAATTCTCCCTGAGCAGGCAGCTGAAAGCTTCGGAGTAATGTCCGTAGACTTCACCACCACAGAGTGAGAGGAGGCAGAAGCTCTGCATATTCTTCATCAGTAACTATGCCATTTGGGCCAACGACAATCTTGTTGGGTATATAGATGATACTTGAAGGCCTAGAGAGGCCTAGAGATGTGCAGGTTTATCCCAGCTGATTATCTGGAACCTAATTTGAATGTTCAAATTTTGACAAATATATCAAATCGCTGACATACATGTATGTTGCTGGCCCTGTCTGCGCATATAGGGGCCAATGTACATGTGCATCGCCGGCACAGGGCAGGTTAAACAAAGGCTCGGCCTTCATGAATCAGCCACCTCCTTTTTCTGACTCACGCACACTTGGGCGGCCTAGAACAAGGAATGCCACCAGGCCAATCAAATTATGGGACTGGCACGTCATTTAGAAGGGTTTAGTACTAAGGCAGATGAGGTTGTCATTACGCCTATCCTTCATTCTCGGCTTGGAGCTGTCATCCATGTCTACTCCTCGAGCAGTCAGTTGGTACAGCTTACTTAAAAAGGTCATTCCATAATCTGCAGGTGGAGAGTGTCATCCTCAGGCAGGATAGAAACCAGTGACAGCCCGTTAACTCCTGAGAAACACAACCGCATGGTAATAGACCTCGTGACAATATAAATATCATCTTCAGGTTTATTGGTGTAAACTATGATGACATTAACACCTATGGCCAAAAATTCTTGTGCCCAGTGTACCTCAACAAGCAACCCAAATTGGAGGTAATCATCACCATTATCCTGATCTTTTTCCCCACCAATCCTCAGGTACACACAAATCATATTACAGAAAGAAATATAATGAACAACTTTTCTATTACAAAGCATTGAAAAATATGGAGAGAGAGTTGGACATGAAGTGCCCAATGTTACAGTTTGTGTCCTTAGCTTCTCAGGTCTCCTGTGTCTGAGTGCACTCTCAGTCACTAGACAAGATTTGCATATGTGACTGAAACACATTAAAATATATATTCATTTCGACTGATAAATTTTCACATTAAACCTGGGAACTAAATTATTTTCTCATGCTGGAACCATTATTTTTCATTCTGCAATGAATGTGAGTATCTCCATGGGGTCAAACTCGAGGTGTCTCAAGAAATACCTGGGTCTCATTGCACCTAGAACAAAGAGGTTCCAATAAGCCATGCCAGACACATAGGGCCATATAATCATTCAAACAATGCCATGAAATGCGTTGATGTAGATGTACTGTGATGATAGGGTTATGATAAATCACCTTCTGACAGCTGTACTATACCTTCATGAAAATCAAGAAGGACGAAGTGTTTGGACGTTTTTGGTGGCAACATAAATATGATGTTGAATAATTTAACGGCATAGGATTTCTCTCTGTTAAATGAGATCAAGATTTAGTCAAACTAAATATTTAGAAAAGTTATGGACAAAGATGGAAGCATGCTTGGAAAAGTTTGAAAGGAATGAGAGTGTTTTTGATTGGAGATAGAATGAAAAAGTAGGAAATGTGAAGATGGATGGAGTAGTGGGTGAGTGGGGTGGACCAGCAGATGTGAATGACTATGGCAGTGCTCTAGTGGACAAATGTGCAGCAAGGGGGTTGGTGATAGACAATACCCTCTTCAGACACAAAATGATCCACAGGTATACATGGCGAGTGATGAGAAGGGTGGGTGGTGAACTGAATGAATGGAAGGCAGCGATTGATTGTGTGTAAGTGGATGATAGAATGAGAAGGTGTGTAATGGATGCAAGAGAATATAGGTGTTGGGGAAGTGGACTTTCTGACAGTCACTTGGTGGTGGTGAAAATCAAGGCTGAAATGAAATGGAGGAACAGAAGAAAGGAAGGAAAGGAGGAAGTAGTTCTTACAAGGAGGGTGGAAAGGTTACAAGAGGATGAGAAAAGTAAGAATATAAGAGAGAAGTGGAGGAACGATTGGGTAAATATGGTTGGGAGTAGATGGGGGACGTGGAAGGTGTGAGCAAGATATTCACAGAGGAAATCTGTGCAGCATGTTAGGTGGTGTGTGAGGCGATGAGACGACAAAAGGTAGTGCAAGGCACAGCACTGTGGAATGAAGGGGTGAGACAGCCTGTGGCACAAAAGATGAAAGCATGTAGTGAGTGGATGAGAAACAGGGGTGTAGAGGAAGTTGAGAGACAGAAGACAGAGTTATAGGCTATGTAGAGAGGAAGAGAGAGGTGAAAAGATTAGTAAGAGAAAGAAGAGAGTGGATGAGGAATTTGGAAGGAATTTGAGAGTAAAGTGGAGAGAATGTATGAAAATGTTCTGGAAAGAGGTACAGAAAATTAGACAGGATGTTAAAGAAGCTAGTCGAGGAGTGAAAGATAAAAATGGCAGATTACTAGTGCAGAAGGGAGAAAGAGTGAGCAGATGAAGAGAGCACTTTAAGGAATCGTTAATATAGGGAATGAAAGTAATGCGAGTGTAAGTGGATGGGGAATGGCTGGGAGAACGAGGAATGTGAGAAGAGAAGAAGAAATTAGTAGGATGGAAGTTGTGGAAGCAATGAAGAAATTCAAAATGGCAGAAGCTCCAGGAATTGACGGAGTGTGTGGTGAAATGCTGAAGCATAGGGGAATGAGAGAGAGAGAGAGAGAGAGGGAGAGAGAGAGAGAGAGAGAGAGAGAGAGTAGTAGTAGTAGTAGTAGTAGTAGTAGCAGTAGTAGAATGGATGTGAAGGATGTGCAGATTGGCCTAGGAGGAAGGTAAAGTTCTGGAGGATTGGAAGTTAGGTACAATTATTCTCCCGTACAAAGAAAAACGGGAAAAATATGTATGTGGTAATCATTGGGGCATTTGTCGTTTTAGTGTAAGAGGAAAAGTATATGGTGGGACACTTATTGCCAGAGTTAGGGAAATAACAGAGGAATTAGTTGGAGAAGAAGAAGGAGGTTTTAGGAAGGGAAGAGGCTGTGTAGATCAGATATGTATTCCTAGGTCTTTAGTGAAAAAAAAATCTGGAGAAGGGAAATACATTGTATGCGGCCCTCATGGAGTTGGAGAGAGTATTCGAGAGGTGGATGGAGAAGGATTGTGGAAATATTAAGAATATATGGAGTAAACGGAAAGTTGTTGAATGCCGTGAAAAGTATGTAAGAGGGTGCTAAGGCTGCAATGTGAGTGGATAGTGAACTGAGTTAATTTTTCTATCTGAAGGTTGAATTGAAACAGGGATGTGTCATTTCTCCATGGTTGTCCAATCTGTGTATGGATGGGGTTATAAAAGAGATACAAGGTAGGGCAGTGGATGTTGGACAACCCAAACGAGAGAGGGCAGTGTGTGGAAACTCCTTGTACTGTGTTGTTAACTGAAGACGAAGGGGAGCTGCAAGGCTTGGTGAATGAGTTTGGGAGAGTGTGTAAGAAACGGAATTTAAAGATGAATGTCGGGAAGCGTAATGTTATGGTGTTCGACAGAAATAAAGTCAGAGAATGTACTGTGAGGCTGGATGAGGAGGAAATGGAAAATGTGAGTACGTTTAAGTACTTGGGTAGTGTGATGAGTAAGGCTGGAAGTTTAGAGCGTGAAAGGGTACAACAGGGAAGAAAGGTTGCTGGTTCTTTGAAAGCAGTGATAAGAAACACGGAAGTGAGCATGGAAATGAAAAAATTACTGCATGACAGTATTGTGATACCAACTCTAATGTATGGAAGTGAAGCTTGGACCTTATTGGAGGGACACAAGTCAAGAGTGAGGGCAGTGGAAATGAGTTATTTGAGAGGAGCATGTGGAGTCACTTTGAGGTGGTTTGGCCATGTGGAGAGGATGGAGATCGAGAGACTGACGAGGAGAGTGTATGTTTGTGAGGTCGAGGGGAGGAGATGGAGGGGGAGGCCAAGGATGAGATGGAGGGATGGCGTGGAGAGGTATATGAGAGAGGGAGGTGGGAACTGGGAGCTGGGCAGTGAAATATCGGGGGACAGGGCGAGATGGAAGCGATTTGTTTGTGGCCACCCCTTACGAGATTTAGGCGTCTGGCAGTAGATAGTTAGACAGGTAAAAATGAAGCTGTGTACTTTTGTCTTCTACTGTAACATTTTTGTTCTTTCTGTTATAATAAAAGGGAGTGAAAACGTGCCTTATGCTGAAAGAACTGGTAGGAGAGAGGTGGTAGGGAACCTCCTATGTCCACGGGAATATAATAAGTTTAGGCAATCACTACATTTCTGTGGTAGGTTCTGTATTAGCACTTTTTCCATAACCTGGTACTTTGAACTGAAAGTAAGTGGAAAGACAGCTATGTAGATTTCAGTGGAACTAGCTAAACCTATAATTTTGTACGGTACCGTATATTTCTGTGTTGACGTGCATCAATAAACAGTGTAAATACATCGAAAAATCTGTTCATTGGCTTCTCTGTATATACTTCCCTCAGCTTGATCCCCTGTTTATTCCTTAGACACATGAACTTGCATGTCTCGCTTTCTTACATATCATTTACCAATTCCATCCTCTATTTTCCAGACATCCGGTGTCTTCTCCTATCTTCAAACTCATTTACATTATCTTTTCCACTACCTTATGATCATCCATTGTCTCTGTATGATCAACACTCACCTTTCTACGAACCCTGTTATTTTAACAGGTTTCCATACTCGACATCTTTCACAAATCACATTATCTATACCTAGTTTGTTTTGTGCATTCCATTTCCATCTTTCAATATCCCAGTTTCCATTGCCCTAACTCTTGTCACGAAAAATAATCTCACATCCCTGAGTTAATCTGATGTCAGACGAAGAGCTAGCAGAGTATCTGAAGTCGGAGGAGTTCAACATGACTGTTGACACCACACTGGAACCCCAGAGTGACACAGAAACCCGTGATGTTAGTTAGTGTGTGTGATGTGACACTGATTGCGTGTACCAGTGACCCTAGTGGTGGTGTGACGGCCGTCATTACACCACACAAGGACCCACAACAGGAGCCTGACACATTGATTGAGTGCTTTGAGGGTAGCGGTGTATATACAGGGTATTTATTATCTGCTTCCATTAATGCCAAGCATCCAGTTTTCTGTGGAACCCAGAGTTGCAGGGCTAACTGTGTGATATTTAGGTATTAGATTTATAGGTTTAGTTTTTTTTTTTTTTTTTTGTTCATTTCCATGTATGTGCATTTCAAGAGAGAATAAGTCAGTTCTACTTTTTTCCTTCACTGTTTTTTTTTTTTAATCAAGTAACCTATAAATGTATTTATTTTAGCTCAGTTTTATTAATTCCTAGTCATCTGGTCTCAACTAGAGTTATAGTTGTATTTCAGGTATATTAGTTTTGCATGAAACATTTTTGTATATATTTTTTTACTGTTTTCCTTCAGTGTATCCAATTGGCACGAGTCTTCCTGTCCCGAGGTCAGAAGGGACATCTTCCTATCTAGGGATAGTAACCGACCAAATTCAAGTTAAGGATGACTATAAAGGTTACGGAAGTCTGTTTAAAGCAGGAGTCATTGTCCTGTTGCCTGTTCCACTCAACCCAGGGCTGCAATACTGAAGTGACAACGGGACAAGAGTGCTGGATACTCTGTGAGACCTCCAGGCTGTAAAGTGAGTAAGGTTTTGGTGACCCTGGAGGTGACTGGTTGGTCCTCCTTGATAACAGGGAAGACAGTGAGGCTAAAATGAGCATATATTTTTCGTTAGTTTGATTCAGAAGACTCTTCATGGGAGTCAACACACACACACACACACACACACACACACACACACACACACACACACACACACACACACACACACAAACACACACACACACACAAACACACACACACACACACACACATGGATACATACTTCAGTAAAAGAAATTTGGAAAAGAAAAGAGATAAAGGTAAAAAGCAAAATGATGATTTCTACCAAGAACTGGTTGAAGTAGAGACCCACAATAGATTGGTTGAACGTGTAAACAAACTAGAAATGGCTTTCAAAAATGAAATTGATGAAATAAAGAAGCAGATGCACTTGCAAAAGGAAGAAATAGAAAAACTAGGAAGGGAGGCCAATAAGAAAGACACAACCATCAGTGAACTAACAGTGGAATTGAGTACACTTAGGAAGAAAATGAGTGAAATGGCAAGTACAGTAGTCAGTCACGAGAGAGTTATGGAAGAGTTCAAAAATGACACAGAGACAATTAGGCAAGTTAGCAGTCTTATTGACCAGAGCAGTGATATTGAGGAGAAAATAACACAAGTGAATGAAGCTGTGCAAAGCTACAAAAATGATGTAGAAACCACGTATGCTGAAATGGTGAAAGTAAAGAAAGACTTAGAAACAAGGGTGGAGGAAAAAACATTAAAAAGGAGGTGAAAAGAATAATCCAAAACAATCCAAAGTTAGTCAGAGATTCAGTAGAGATAAACAAATCAATAGTAATCACTGGTCTAGAAGAGGAAGAAGTTAAAAACAAGATCACAAGAGACAAAAAGGAGATGGCAAATGTAATGAGCTTACTGAAAGAAGTATCAGAGGAAATCTGTAGTAAAGACATAGAGGAACACAAAAGGTTAGGGAAATACGAGAAAAGCAAGACAAGACCTCTAAAGGTGACTTTCCAGAGTGTAAACACTGTGGAAGAGATACTAAAAAATGCAAAGAATCTTAAGGAAAAAGAGGAGTTCAAAAATATATGGATAAAAAGATGCCTAACACAAGAGGAACTGGAATTACTGAAAGAGAAAAGGGAGGAAGCAAAAACAAAAAATGAGGGATGATCAGAAGAGGAGAAGAAGAAATTTTTTTACAAAGTAATAGGATTGCAGGTACGAAAGTGGTACACAAACAGGATGGAAGAAAAAAAAGGAAGGTAGTAGAACCATGTCATGACAAGTATATAAACAAGATGATAAAGTTGATGTACTCAAATGTGGATGGAGTGGTATCTAAATTATTAGAGATGAATGATTATGTCAGAGAAAATGAACCACAAATAATATGCCTAACTGAAACAAAATTAATACCAAGGATATCAAATGACATACTAAACTTAGAGGAATACAATATATGGAGAAGAGACAGATATTTAAAAAAAAGGAGGAAGAATTATATATATTAACTAAGAAAAATCTAAAAGCCAAGGAAATAAAACTAGATATACCATCACAAGTAGAACTGATTGCAGTGGAGATCGACACATCTGAAGGTAAAGTAATTGTAGCCAATTTGTACATGCCACCCAGATCAAACACATGGGAAAGAGACGAATATGAGGACCTGGCAGAGAGTACAATTCAGAGTGTAAGATCATTGCTACATAAAATGGAAGAGTAATCGGAAAGAATTATACTAACTGGGGACTTCAATACAAATATAAATTGGAATACTCTAGATATAAATAGCCAAGAAAGCTGTTGGGACCAAAAGCTCCTAGATCTCGTACAAGAGTTTTTCTTAACGCAACATGTGAGGGAAACCACCAGAAAAAGAGGACTTGATGTACCTTCAGTGGTAGATCTAATATTTACAAGGCAAGAAAATGATATTGACAATTTAATATATCACCCTCCACTCGACAAAAGCGATCATGCAGTACTAAATTATAACTTCAGGATAGCATGTGACATAGTAAACAGCAATGATAGTTACAAAAAGAGCCTAAACTATAAAAAGGGAAATTATCAAGACCTAAAAAAGTATTTCTTAGAAGTTGATTGGGAAAATGAGCTTAGAGGACAAGATTTAAATGCTGTATATAAAAAAATTTGTGAATTTTATGAAATAGGAGTCCAGAAGTACATCCCAGAGCACAAAGAAGCAGATAAGAAAATACAGAAATGGTTCAATACAGAATGTAAAAAATCAAAAGAAAGAAGAGATTTGTTGTGGAATAGATACAGAAGACACAATAGTGAAAGGGCGTATAATAATTACAAACAGGCAAGAAACGACTATACAAGAATAAGGAGGGAAGCCCAAAAACAGTTTGAGGAGGATATAATGAATAAAAGTAGTGATCAACCAAAGCTGTTTCACAGCTATATCAGAAGCAAAACTAAAGTAAAAGATATAATACAATCCATTACGGACGAGGGAATCACTTATACACAAGAAAAAGATATTTGTGAAGCACTAAATAAGAATTTCCAATTAGTTTTTACAGAAGAAAAAATTTTTGAGAGGAACTATGTGGAACACGCATGTCCACACATACTACCAGATATACAAATAGCAGAAAAAGTAATACAGGAGGAGTTAAGTAGATTAGACAGAGGAAAAGCAAGTGGTCGTGATGAAATTTCATGTTGGGTATTACGAGAATGTGCAAAGGAGTTAAGTAAACCATTATTTATAATTTTCAAGAAATCCTTGAGTCAAGGTAAACTACCTGATATCGGGAAAAAAGCAAATATTGTCCCCTTATTCAAGAAAGGAAATAGACAAAATCCACTCAACTACCGACCAGTATCACTGACCAGTGTTGTAAGCAAGGTATTAGAAAAACTTATAAGAAAAGCTTGGGTAAATCATCTAGAAGAACACAGAATGATAACAGAAAGACAGTTTGGTTTCAGAAAAGGAAAATCATGTGTTACTAATCTGTTGAGCTACTATGACAGAGTAACAAACACAGTACAGGAAAGGGAAGGATGGGTGGACAGTATCTATTTAGATTTCAAGAAAGCTTTTGACACAGTACCACACCAAAGACTTTTATGGAAACTGTACCATCAAGGAGGAATTCGAGGCAAACTGTTTTGTTGGATGCAAGACTTTCTCATAAAAAGAGAAATGAGGACACTACTAAGAGGAAACTACTCATCATGGAAAGAAGTGACTAGTGGAGTACCACAGGGTTCAGTGCTGGCACCAATCGTGTTTTTAGTGTATATAAATGATATAAACGGTAACACTGGAAATGAGAGCTATCTGAATATGTTTGCAGATGATGGAAAAATACAAAGGAGAATTACTAACACAGACTCTTGTAAAGAGCTACAAGAAGAATTAAATAAACTTAATGAATGGAGTAGTACATGGCAAATGGAATTCAATGTGGACAAGTTCATGTAATCAAGTTTGGTAAAAGTGGAAAAAGACCTGATTGGGATTATAAGTTAGGAAATAAAACCTTATACACATCAGAAAGAGAGAAAGACCTAGGTGTGATTATCAATAACAGACTATCTCCGGCTGACCACATCAGCGAGAAGGTACGGAACATGTATACACTGCTTGCAAATATGAGAATAGCATTCACATACATAAATGAAGACATGCTAAGAAGGATAATAACATCATTCATTAGACCAACCCTGGAATATGCATCAGTAGTCTGGAGTCCTCATCTCAAAAAGCACATAGACAAGATTGAAAAAGTTCAAAGGGCCGCTACAAGATGGATACTAAGCTTAAGGGACCTAAGCTACGAAGAAAGACTAAATAAATTGAATCTACCAACACTACAGGATAGAAGGAAAAGAGGTGACATGATAATGCTATATAAATGCATATCAGGAAAGGAGAAAATAGACATAAATGATTACTTATCATATGGAGAAGCATCAGCAAGAGGACACTGCAAAAAACTGCAAAAGAAGAGAGGTGATAAAGACGTAAGGAAATTCAGTTTCCCAAACAGAGCAATTGATCAATGGAATGCACTACCAAATGAAATAGTGTGTGCCAAAACAATTCACAAATTTAAGGATATGTACGATAAATATGGTTTAAGACACGGGACATTACGAGCTTGACTCATTCCTGTAAAGATACAATTAGGTAAGAACACACACACACACACACACACACACACACACACACACACACACACACACACAAAGACGCTGTGCCCGAGGCACAGCAACCCGTCCCCGGCAGTCATTTTAGTGTTGCCGTATAAACACAACAGGATATCTAGTCAAAGATGTCACGTATCAAATTTTTAGTAAATCGGGTGAAAATTTACAATTTTATGCCCATTTGGAATTTTAGGCCCAACCCACCTGACACTGACCACCGTACTGCTATCTGGGTGCTGACTGCCCTGATATAGTGAAACATGTTATAGGTTGCAAATTTTAAAGATGCACCTGTCCCCATTATTTTCTTTTTTGCATTTGTTGATCCCACAGACTGGGCCTTTACCCAGTTTGGCACAAAATTTAATCAGATGATTTGGAGACCATAACATATCATCCCTGTAATTCTAGTCAAAATCGCACAAGTAGTTTTCACGTAAAGTTGTTAACACACACACACACACACACACACACACACACACACACACACACACACACACAAACAGACAAATCGAGTGAAAACGTTACCCATCCCCGAGTCCCTCGTGGTCGGAGGTGGGTAAAAAGATAAATATTTTTCCTGTCTTTGAGAAACCATTCACAATCCTCATATATCCATTGTTTTCCATACACGTGCAGGGCGAGAATGACAAGAAAAGCAAATGTGGGGAAAATTGGTCAGACTCAGTTCGCAGGTGCAGGAAACACAGAAACTTTACAAAATACTGGTTTAATTAGGTGCAGAGCATCATACTGACTGGGGTAGAAATAATCTGGTTGTTTTTAATGCATCAAAGACTCAGTTTTTGCACCTATCTACCCGACAAAATCTTCCACAGGTATACTCACTTATGTTTAATAATACTCAACTTAATCCTGCATCATCGTTGAACATGCTTGTGGTTTCATTTGCTCGGGACTTGTCTTGGAAAGATCATATTACATCTCTTGTAAAATCTGCTTCCAAGCGATTGGGTGTGCTAAGCCGACTCCGTTCCTTCTTTGCCCCTGCATAATTGTTGACTCTATACAGGGGTTTTATCCACCCCTGTGTGGAGTACAACTCTCATGTGTGGGGAGGCTCCCCACATACAGCTCTTCTCAGTAGGGTGGAGTCAAAGGCTTTTCGTCTCATTAACTCTCCCCCTCTTACTTACTCCCTTCAACCTCTGTCTCCACCGCAATGTTGCATCTTTATCTCTTTTCTGTCGCTACTTCAATGGTCACTGTTCCTCTGAACTGTCTGTATGCATTCCTCCACGTCTACGACGGGCGTGTAGCACCCGTCTAGCAGCAAACTCTCACCCCTTTTCTGTCCAACTCTCTCATGCAAGAGTTAACCGTTACACCCAGTCCTTCATTTATGCAACAGGTCAGCTCTGGAACTGTCTCCCTCTGTCTGTATTTCCTGCGTCCAATGATCTCCAGTCTTTCAAACGCCGTGTGTCCAGGCATCTCGAAATGAATGGATCTTGAATTTGCCTCTCTCATGTATTTTGTTTTTCTCTTGGAAGGAACAGTTTTCGGGCTCATTGCCTTTGGTTCCTTCTTCCTCACATAAAAAGAAAAAAATACTCGTATGTTGAGTGAACTTCAGTACAACCTGTCAGACTGGTGATATCTGTCTTGGTGGCAACCATCATCCACTTGATGCAGTGCTGCTGAGTTCTTCCTTCACCTTTATCACTTTTTTTTGTGTGTGCCCCCCCCCTTCCTTTTTCTCCCATTTTTCCTGTCACTTTTTACCACTCTCTTTCCTTTTCAGGTGGCTTTACATTGAGTGAGAAGCCAAATGGTTTCCTGTAAGCCAGGAAACCATTTTCAGTGCTGGGTGGTAACCATATAACCAACCCACATGTGTTCCATACGTGTCAACAAATGAGTTGGTGGAGGGATAGTGTTCCTCCCCATTAAAGCACTAACTCAAAATCAAAAGGCCACCCCTTACAGGATTACGGCGTTTGGCTGTAGTGTCTCAATTGTCCATATTTTTTGCATCAAAAACAATCAGCCAGCTTGGTACTTGTCCCACAAAGGAATCTGATGCTGCCAGTATGATGCTGGCATCAGAATAATAAAAATTCATGGAACTTCAACTATTTTTGCTTGTATATAGCAATGTGGTCAGATCAAGCTTTTGTGAATTATTTAAGCGATTGGTCATAACACCAACTGGTCATTATCGTTCTCTGCTTACAAACTTTAGCATGCGCAAGTTTGCACAGGTGATAGAGATATTATCAAATGGTAGAGTGGAAGTCATGCTGAGTGGTTGAAAGATGTCATTGGTGTGATTGCGGACAGCTAGGTGGTAACGAGTGGCATAAGTGATTACAGATTCAGATTTGATTGTACAATAGCCAGGTGTCTTATAGAGACCATTAGCAAGCACTGAATGAATAGAAGAACCGGGACACATGATGGTAACAGATAGGAACCGTGAAAAAGAAGTACTGGACGTGGTTGAGATGAGCGTGATGGACTGGAAGTTCTGGAGCCGGTGCAAAGGAACAGGCAGAGTGTACAGAATGGTTGAGAACTAAGGCAGACTCGCAGGGCGCGGTGCTACTAGGGAAAAGAGTTAGAAGGTAAGCAGCACAAAGGGGTGACGTAGGGGTAAGGAAAGAACATTTGGTGAGATCTTTTGAGGAGATAAAGGCAATGGAAAGGTGATCATGGGATAGGAGGAAATATTCCGAGAGAACAGATGCTTGTACTAAGGAATTATTAAACCTGAAAGGAAAGGGAATAAGTTGGAAGAGGTTAAAGGTGATGGCAGAGGGAAGAGGAATATGAACCATGACATAGTTTGCAAGAAGGATTGCCTTAAGAACTGGATAGTAGAATTCTAGAGAGGAAAAAGAAAGTAGTGGAGACATATCGAAGGTAGAGTGAGCCCATTTAAATACAGAACGAAGAGCAGAAATAGGTACTAAGTCCACAGTGACACGTCCATCAACAGCATCAACTAGAATACGAACCAAGGTGGAAACTTGAGAGAGGAGAGAGTCAATAGAGAGTTGGAGGTTATCGAGGTGAAGTTTTAGATA
Organism: Coenobita brevimanus; assembly: GCF_032717465.1. NCBI lineage: Eukaryota > Metazoa > Arthropoda > Malacostraca > Decapoda > Coenobitidae > Coenobita > Coenobita brevimanus. The sequence goes on along the minus strand of NC_136975.1, from coordinate 17,693,308 downwards.
GACGAGTTGAGAAACAATATTAATCTTAGAAATCTGTTGTCTGAGAATGTCTGTGAAGTTGTTCAGAGTGTAAGTGACTTCACTGAGGTGGGCTGTAATTTTTTGCAACATAGTGTGTTGGACTTTAATGACTCTACTCTGAGATTCTAGGGCCGTTGCCAAGTGAGCTAGGTCGGATTTGGAGTCAGAAAGGTCACGAGCTGTAGCTACGCCAAATAAGCCACTAAGAATTTTACCTCCCAGTCAAAGAGACCTCGTTTTACACGTGAACGACCTACTGGTGTCTGACTGGAAAACGTGTTGTTTAGTTGAGAGAACCTGTCATAGATGTAAGTCAATTGCCAAGAAAGTGGGAGATACAATGGGTACCAAAGTTGATTAGGATTGTGTTTCCCCATGATGGTTGACAGTTGGGCCCTGATCTCGTCCAATTGGCGTGCGAAGTGAGGAAGGGAGATGGCTACGTCGGCCAGGGGCTCTAAATTGTAGCGCAATGAGATGACGTTCTCAATCACTGTTACATCGCCTCCTGAGCCGACTAAGGCCCCGGGACGTACTCCACCATTGTCCTCACCCAACCCAGACCCTATGAGGGTCAGCACTGCCATCAGGTAGACCGCTAACATTTTACCTAGAAAATTATTTTGAATTAATGAGAGAGATCATGAGGATGTTTATGTGCGGAGCACAGCTTTGACCTATAATGATTGGGTGAAGAAGGTTCAGACTGAGGAACAGGTGGAGAAGGAGAAGTAGTGGTAGGTTGTGCAAGGGACTCTTCCAACACCAGGCCTCGAGGTGCACGCTTTAGGTCATCTGCATGCACCCACTTGGTATCTTTAGTTGACAATTCTTGTACTTGAAATTTGTTACCTTGTTTATTTATGACGAGGTGGGGGCCTGTAAATTTGTCATCCAATTTGGAGGTGCGAGTATAGGAACGAGCAAAGACTAGATCTCCAATGTTGATACTGATAGGTGAGGGAGACTAATGTTGGCATTGCAACATGTCCTTCTGAGATGCGGCCAGATTTGCTGTGACATACTGATGGATGTTCTGGAAGTTCGTTATTTTCACTTTCATGTAATCATCCACATTATAGATGGGATCAGGCTTTGAAGATAGGATGGAATAGGGAAGGTCTTTACTGAACCCAAATAAGACAAAGAAGGGAGACTCACCAATGGATGAATTGATGGAACTATTTATAGAAGCTGCTACTTGGGGTATCCATTCATCCCAGGAGGCACTATTTGACCCTAAATGTCTGAGACACTCCAAAACCTTTTGGTTGTGTCGCTCTATGAGGCCATTTGAAGCTGGATGGTTAGGGACAACATTGCATTGGTTGATATTGTACTGTTTACAAATTTCCTCCAGAAGACTGTTGTTAAACTCAGTTCCATTATCTGTAATTATTGTGCTGGGTGTAGTAAATGAGCAAATTACGTGGTCGATGAAGGCACGCACTACGCTTTTCGCGGTCTTATCTGCAAGTGGTACTAGGATACAGTAGTGAGAGAAATGATCAACAGCTACAAATAAATACTGAGCAATTGATTCCGTAAGCGGAAGTTTTAGAAGGTCAATAGAGACAGTTTCCCACGGATGTGACGGAATTGGGTATTGTAAGAGCGGTGCAGGTAATCCGGTTGATCCTTTGTGACAGTGGCACGAAATACAAGAGTCACAGTGTACATTGATATCTCGACGCATAGTTGGCCAATAGTATGCAAGACATGCTTGTCGCAAGCATTGATCTTTACTTGGATGGGATGCATGAGGTGTGTCATGAACTATTTGAAGCACCGCAGATATTAGATCAGTAGGGGCAACAAGTTGGTGGACTTCCCTATTGGGCAATTCCTTCCCTGTTAGAAATGTTTTCCTGTATAAGATAATATCTTTTAGAATGAACTCATCAATTGGTACTGGCAGAGTAGGTAAGGTAGAATTATCTCCCGATTCCAGGAAATAAATCACTTTGGACCAGACAGGGTCCTTGTGCTGATGATGTTGAACGACTTCTGGTGTTAGTGGGGTGTTATCAGTGTTGTTTGGCCGCACTGATGTGACAGCCACTGCCACATTGCGCGAAAGTGCGTCTGCGACCACATTCGATTTTCCTGGGACATACTGAAAAGTCGGGTTGAAGTCCTGGACGATGACAGACCATCTAGCTAGCCTATCTTTGAGGTTACGTCATCTGAACAGACCGCATAGAGGTAGGTGGTCTGTTTGGATATGCACTGGGTAACCATATACTATATCTCTGAAGTGTTTCAAGGACCAGACCACTGCCAGAGCTTCGAGATCTGTAACACTATAATTACGTTCAGCAGGGTTGAGGGAGCGACTAGCATACGCTAATGCCCGCTTCCTTGATCTTTGATCCAATTGCATTAAAACTGCACCAAGGCCTGCACCCGAAGCATCTGTGCACAAAAGAAATGGTTGTGTATAATCAGGAAATGCTAAAACTGGGGCATTTACAAGAGCTCTTTTCAGTGCTTGGAAGGCTTGTGACTGATCGTTTGTCCAAACGAAAGGCACATTTTTCTTTAGTAAGTGAGTCAGAGGAGCGGCGATCTGTGAGTAACATTTGCTAAATCGCCGGTAGTAACCACTTCATCCCAGGAAACTCTTTACAACATCTGTACTGGTAGGTTCTGGGAAGTTGATTATCACCTTAGTTTTATCGGCATTAGTATGAATCCCTTGTGCATCAACTACATGCCTTAGAAATTTAATTTTCTTTCTTAGGAAGTTACATTTACTGAGGTTAATCTTCAGACCAGCCAGTTGAAGGCGCTGAAATACTTACTGAAGTTTAACAAAATGCTCAGGAATGGATTTGCTTACAATAATAATATCATCTAGATAGGCGAAGAGAGAATGGCCCATCATGCCACAAAAATTGAATGGTTGAGTGGCATGAGTACTGAAGGGGCATTCCCTAATCCGAAGGGAAGTCTCTTGAACTGAAAATGTCCAGAAGGGGTACTAAAAGCTGTTATAGGGCGAGATGATTCTTCCATTTCTACCTGCCGGTAGCCACTGAGTAGATCAAGTGATGTAAAGACTATGTTGTTCTCACCTAGTGACTCCAGTAAATCAGTCAGGACTGGCAATGGATAACGATCGGGTACAGTAACTGAATTTACTCGACGATAGTCCACTACTGGTCTAAATTGGCCATCTTTCTTTGGAACTAAGAAAAGTGGGCTATTCCACGGACTGACAGAGGGTTCAATGATATTCTGATCTAACATATGTTGTACCATCTCATCAGTCTTGTTCCTCAAGCTGTGAGGCAATCGGTAGGCTGGTATGTAAATATGTTGAGTACCCTAGGACCAGTTCTATGCTGTGCTTCACTAAGTCTGTCCTACCCATAGATTCTCCGGGTAAGGCTACTACGTCTCGATATGATTGCAATAGATTAACTAATTGATCTTTATGTTGTGGATAATTATCACAAGTCAGGCTTGAGAGTAGGTCAGGTGAAAGGGTTGGAGCAGATCCCTTAGAATTAATGGCATACACACCGATTGTTTCACCATCATCATCATCATGTTTAGTAGGTATGGAGATTGGTACCTCTTGGCACTCCCTTACGGCCGATGGGTAAACCAGAAAGTTTCCAATCTTTATACCACTTTTAAGTTTGATAGGAGCATTACTGGTATTTAATAAGTACAGGTAACACAAGTTATCCTCCAACACAGCACACAACGCCGACTCATAAGTTAAACCATTCACACAACACGTCTCTGGTAATGTTAGTACATTCACTCCAGCTGTCGCACCTACAACACGAACAGAGACTTTGGTAAACTCATGCAGCAACAAAGTTGTGCACTGATTTGTTACTGCACGCTTCATCTCTGCGTGTTCTAGAACATCATTCAAAGTTTGTGAGGTAGGTAACTGAGACGTGTCTGAGTCGGCTTGAGTGCTGTCATTAGAGGGGTTATCATGATTTACTGTTGAGTGATTAGAGGGTGTATCAGTAGCAGTTGGTGAATTTACTTCAACGCTCCCAGGAAGTGGTGGATTTATTACTGTACTCTCAGAGAATAAGGAGCATTCACCTGTACTCTCAGGTAGTGGTGAGGATAGTGGGGACTGAATGACTGAGTTAATACGGGAAAGGACAGGACGTGGATAAGCCATGCCATATACTGGAAAGCCATAAATATCTATACTAGTAGAAGACGGAATTAGAGCTATGTTGTATTCTGCCATGGTGGGTAAGCCTAGAAGGGCATCTGCTGGATATTTGAGGTCATTTGTAACATGAAATGTCACTGTAAAAGGTGTCAAAGCTTTATCTAATTGTATTTTCAAAACAACTCGCCCTTTGACTCTAAACTCGGAGCCATCCACACCACATAAACGAATGTCCAGTGGCTCAAGAATGCCGACCTTTTACCTGGTCCCCTAATGCTGTTTAGGGAGCTTTCAGATATCAAATTTACCATAGACCCCGTATCCATGAAAAACGAGGTTTGTACGTCTTCACTCCACCCTAGAATGACTAAGCCTGAAGAAGTGATAGGCCTACCTGGCGGATGGGGAGTTGGTCTTCTGTAGTTACGTGATACGGATCCAGTACGAGCGCTCCCCTTCCTCCGACTGGCGACTGTTTAGGAAACGACACTCCTCAGTAGAGTGAGTCGTACTGTTCTTATTTATATTTGCACTTGGGGCGACGCGTTCGTGATGGCGTATGCAGGCGACACTGTGAGGGATGACGTCGGTATTCACGGTCGCAACTGGATGCTCGATGTCCGATGTGACTACAGCGCCAACACACGATCGAGGAATGTCTGATTGGACTGATCACGACCGCCGGTTGGTGATCTACAACGTGAAAGGGAACGGTTAGTGTTAGGTTGTCCTCTCGCAATTGGTCGGGAACGTGAGTGATCCAACAAAGCAACGGAGGTGTGGAGAACTTGGGAAAAGGAAGGGCGATTAGTGGCCTGATGAGTGAGATTGGATCCCTTTCGTTCCCTAATTGCCTTGGAGACATATTGAATTTTGTCTCCTGGGTTGAATCCTATCTAATGCTAATTCTTTCTGGGTGGGCTCAAGCCAATTCATAAATCTCAGATAACCCAGCAAATATCCAAAGTCATCAAGGGATATCATAAATGTTCCCTGAACGTCTTTGACCCACTGTGTGCCACGCAACAACTGGCGCATCTCAGAACTAGTGGCTTTCATTGCCGCTGCTGCCTCATACAATTTTGCATCTTTAGGTTGGACCTTCATATCCTCCTCCATTTGGGATAATAAATTGGTAAAACCTATGAGAGAGGCGGCATTTGAATGTTGACAACAAAGCTGAATTAACTCACGATGCAAGGCATCAAATGTTTGACAGTCCTCAAAATGGCCTGAACGAATCACAGCTCCTATTGGGGACCTGCCTTGATGGAGCCTCCCCATAAGATAGGAGACTTTGAGGGGTTCATTTGTGATCTGTCTGTTATGAATGTCCGTTTCTACCTCTCTGAGGAAGTCGTAAATGGACACTGAGTTATCTTCGCCGGTAAATTTAGGGCGGTTAGCATCGTCCAAATACACTGACTGTGGAGGGGGTGGGGTGTTTGCCATGGTTGGAAGAGGGTGAGGTTGGATACGTGTGGAAGTACCTGAAGTAGTAGGTTGAGAGGTAGTGAAAGTAATGGTAGTTATGTGTGGCTGAATTGGGAGCTGAAGTGTTGTATCAGAGACAACTTGGGAAGTGGAAGTAGTAGGAAGTAAAGGAAGTTCTAGAGAGTCATTTAAAGATGAAGGTGTATCTGGATTTAATATATCTGGGAGAAAGATATCTGGGTCCTCTAGAGCAGAAAAAGTAATAGTAGTGGTAGTGGTGGTAGTAGTAGTAGTAGGGGCGATGGTGGTGAGAGTAGTATGAGAATGTTCAGTTTTAGAGTTGTGTGGGTGGATGAAGAATATTTTTGGTACGATCGACCGCTACGAAGAAGAGTCACTGAATCGTCATTATCGGGAGTTACCGGCTCACTTTCAGTTGCTAGTCGCTGGCGAACGGGAGAGAGCTCAGTTTTTCCAAAGTATGACATGTAGTGAAGTAGAGAAAAAAAAAGAAAATGTTAAATGATAATGAGAATGAAAATTTTTATATACAATGTGAGAATGAGGGCATATGAAATATGTACAATAGTAATGGGAGTAAATATTTACAATGGAGGCGAAATGAACAAGGTAAATCAGATGAAAAGAAATGAGGTGAGAGGTGAGCGTGGTGGGTGGTGGTGCGGAGAATGAAGGTAAATATATGCGATGCACGATAGTGAATAAAAGACAGATGAATGGTATTATGAGGTACAATCTGTAGAGAAAATCCGGAGAGTAATCTCTATAGAAAGACAGGGCTTGAGCTGATTAGAATAAACTATACAAGTACATATAAGGAATACCGAAGCAGTAAGAATGAAGGGAAGTCTTGTTTGGAGGAAGGGAAGTTGAGACGGTGCTTGAATGAAGGACCTCTCCTCGGCGGCGAAGGTGGCAGGGGTAGGGTGGCGATGACGTCACAGTTCAGGCGACGAATGGGAGGCCAGCTGAGGGTCAGATGATCACCAGCGAGACATTGATTGAAGAGAGCCAGCGATGACGTGGAGACACGTGCCCTGGGCAAGATGCTGGTGGCCGCATTTGCCAGGCAGTGCAGGTGGGGCAGGTTCTGCTTAGTCAGCAATGCAGAAGGTGTGGTTGAGAGAGGGCGGTTGGGGTGTGGTGGGGTGAGCCGGGATGGTAATCATAAAATTATGAAGACAATGAGGATGAAAGAGCTGACGCCTGATAGTTCCTTTCTGAGTTTCAGTAGAATAACAGCTGTTAAGAAGCGATGTGGCCCGCATGTCGGTGGTGACACGTCAGGGAAGTTGCAGGAAGCGTTCACTACGGAAGACGTAGGTGTCCCAAACACAAGGCAGGCAAAAGGCAGATGTGTAGCAGGAGTGGAGAATGCACAAGCAGGTGTAGGAATCACTCCCGTCGTGGCACTAAATCACGGTAGAGGTGAAATGAGGTCCGATCCCACCGCTCCCATCGAATTGTTTCAATGGCCCCGTGCTCCTCACTCAGGTTTATTTCAAAGATCTGAGGTGACATGTAATGGAGGTTTATTCCAGAGAGAACTACTATACCTGTGATCTGTTAGATGGCTAGCCCCATACTGACTCACAGCGAGCAGCGGGCGTGGGAACCTTAGCTTAAGTCAGCAGTTTAGAGAAGTGTGCTGATTTCATCAATGGTACTGGTTACATATATATATATATATATATATATATATATATATATATATATATATATATATATATATATATATTTGGGTTATAACTTTATTACAACCTGATATTCATGTACCTCAAGTCGATGAACTTTTGCTTAAAAAACAATGAATAAGCCCTTATTCCTTTCAGTTTTTATTTTTTATTTTTTAAAGGTCACCCCAAAATTAAAAAAAAAGTTGATTTTTGTAAGTGTGTATTTACATGTTTAATAATAATAATAGTAAAAAAAAAGAGTTTATACAAATGCATTAACACTAAAAATCACTGTTTATTACCTAGAATAAATCTAAGCTGCAGTTTGGCTTTGTTTCTGCAGGCAGCATAAAGTTCCTTCATAACTTTGGTTGCACGTTCTGCACACTGATTACTTTTTGGTATCTTGAGTAAGGATGGCTCCTGCTTCCAGTGATTCTGCAACGAGTTTAGGGCTTTTTTGTAAGGTTTCAATATTTCTGACAAGTTCTTGAAGTCATTTTCATTGTACATCTGATTAGTAAACTAGTACTCTGCCCATTTGTACGAAATGAATCTGCATATCTTCTCCAAAGTCTTCCTTGTTGTAGATATAAGAATGAATGCAAGGATGGCGAGAATTGCTCTTGAATTCCACCTCGCATTACTGATATTTGGAATTTTGTGAAAGCTAATCAAAGGATAATGCCCTTTTTCTTCAAAGAATCCAAACACTCATGTTAACTGGTACAAAAACTTCATGTCATCTCTCCATCCTGACTTGTCGAGGATTTCTTCTGTTCCATTAACAAACTGTGATTTCAGTTTTTCATAATTCTTTATTAGTTGAGACAAAAGTGGATATTCGATGTTTGGAGAATTGGTGTTAGCGTCAAGTTCTTCGTCCATGACCAAACGGAGAATCCTGTCCAGAATGTGATGCTGACAACCGATAAATTGTGGTTTGTTGAAACTCTTATCCGAGAACATGAAACTTTTATCCGAGAACAGTTGTTGTAATCGGACAATAACTCCACTCTTTTTCCCAATGTTAACACTAGTTGTATCAGCACTAATAAATTTTATTGCGTGCCATAAGTTGTATTCATCAATAACTTTTGCAATTCCTTCGGCAGTAGTTTCAGCCTTGCCATTTTCCAAATGCAGTGCATCCAAGTTTATTTCGGTTCTTTCATTTTTAATAGTACTACCTGGTACTCATTTTCATTAATCTGCTTTCCATCGAAATGCAAAGCCCACATTTCCAACTGTAACTTTTCAATAATTTCCTCCTGCAGTGTAGCAGCCTCTTTCTATATTGACTTGTTAATTGTCTACTTGACTTGGAACTGGAATGACAATACCATCATGTGACAAGTTTTTGCATATTTTAACAGCTTTGTTTGTCGATACTCCAGCGGATGTCACAAAGTTAGTTGCAACTTCTGCTCTGCTTTCTGGTTGGTGGATAATTTGTCTCATCTTCATCCTTTTAATCACTGTCGTCAGATTCAGTGCAACTACCACTAGATGAAAGATCAACAGAGGTTGAGGGTAATATAGGTTCATTAGGTAGTTTTCATCTTTTTGAAGGGTGAATGGTTTCCTTACTTGCAGCTTGATCTGTTGAGTACCCCACTTCTTCTGTGCTTTGCACTGGTAGGTGGTAGAGTTGTTTATCTTCAGTGGATAACCACTGACCATATACTTTTGTGATATCAAAAAGTTTATTAAGGGCATCATATTTTCCCCTCTTGACATATTCATCGTAAAATTTTAGCACCTTTTTAAGCTTTGTTTGTATTGCTTGATCTGACATATGTGGGAAGTTCAATTTATTCTTCCATGATTTTGTAACTTCTCTGGAAACTGCGAATATTCGTTCTTTTCTTAATTTGATTATTGCTCCAAGAAACTGGTAATGTCTAACAACTTGCATTTGGTGTGGTATTCTGCATTTTTCTTCTAATAAGGATTCTTCTAAAGGCACAATTCCTCTTCTGTGTGACTGCTGGAACTGCAGCAAACTATTGGTCCAGACATCCTTGTTCTTCTGCACGATGGTATATCACTTCTTTTGTGTAGCATCATGCTTATCTGAAAAACGAAAATATTTAATATAGAACAGTAACACACTAAGCAATTATTTTGCTGACTGTTCACCTGCAAACTGTGAATATAACTGTTAGATGCTGAAAACTGTCCCGTTTTATAATATTTATATTGTTCGAGAATGTTTTAAACAATTTTAAACTATACTAGAACGTTACAAACTGTTCTAGAAAGTTCTAAACTTCTAAAAATCTCTTGTGCAAGTCTATAAAATTATAAAAAAAAATCTATATAAAGATTAAGGAAAGGATAAAACTTGTGTGTGGTAACGATAAATATATGGTAATACATTTTTGGATTTGGAGGGTGACCTTTTTTTTTTTTTTTTTTAACTGAGAGGAATAAGGGTTTTTTTCTTTGTTTTTAAACAAAAGTTCATGAATTTATGATGCAGGCTACCTATTATTTGAAAAAAAGTTATAACCCTAATATATATAGATAGATAGATACATACATACATACATATATATATATATATAGATAGATAGGTAGATAGATAGATAGGTAGGTAGGTAGGTAGATAGATAGATAGATAGATATAGATATAGATATAGATATATGCCCTAATGACCAGGGGCATCTGTCCCAGTGGTCGATGGGCAAAACAAAAATAAGGCACAAACACACAAACAGACACACCCACTAACACAGACAGGATGAATCTCAAACAATGGCATAGGACTAGTTGCCAAGATTTATCCAGTCCTGTGTTGCAAGGTTAAATAATAAATAACAATAACAGCAAGCTTCCTGAGAAACAAGGCTGAGGTCAACAAAGAAGATGCAGTTCAGCAATACCCACAATGACCGGTGATGGCCAGTTAAAGGGTTGAACCTTTACTATCACCTTACCTGTGCTTGAAAAATATATCAGAAATGTTAGCTTAGGACAAACTTTAGCCGAGGATAGCCTGCAGCCTTCACTGAAGTAAAATAATGCTAGTCAGGGAATATAGAGTTTAATTAGTGCAGGAGTAGACTGTAGCACCAGTCGAGCAGGGCAGTACTCCCAAGGTGGATGGAAAGCTGATGACAGGGAGAGCTGGAGCTCCCGTTTCATCAGCCCTCGGGACTAGGTCCCAACCATCCCCCTTTGCTGAACTTTTTCAGTGTCTCAGTAACACAGAGAGTAGACCAGCATGCTCTCGAATACAAGTTTCTCCAACTATCAACACCAAACTACATGCACTGTACACACCACACTTCCTTTTCAAAATTTTCAAAATGGCGTCGAATAACATAGCCTCGGAGTCCCCAGGGGGGGGGACCATAAATGCCCCCACCTTCAGCCCCTCTCCCGGTGACGACTCAAGGTGCCTGGAACCACTGTCTGACTCTCTTCTTCATTTCTGCAACATTCATGGCCTTTCCTCTAACTTTCGCTCTGTTGAGCACCACCTCTCCTTCTTTAAACCTCACCTTCTTTTCCTAACTGAGACTCAGCTGTCTGAGGCAACTGACAGCAAACCCTTTTCTGTATCCTCCTACTTTCTCTATACTCATTTCAAAGCCAAAGGTGGCTGTTGTGTATATATACGCAACAACTTATCTTGCTCTCGTGTTCCTGAACTTGATTCTTCTGAATTCTCTACACTCTGGCTTCGGCTTTCCTGTCATTCTCTGACTAAATATATCTGTGCTGTTTACTTATCTCCTAATTCTACTGACTATCAAAAATTCTTTGACTATCTTACTTCTACGACGGAACACATTCTATCCATCTCTGCTTTCTCTGAAATCTCCATTCTTGGAGATTTCAATGTTCACTACCACCTTTGGCTCTCCTCTCCTTTCACTGATCCACCTGGTGAACAAGACTAAACATTTTCTATCCTTAATGACCTAAAGCAGCTTGTACAGCACCCTACCCGTATCCCTGACTGCCTTGGAGAGAGCTCCGACATACTTGATCTCTTCCTTACAACTAATTCTTCTGCTTACACTGTTAATCTTTTCTCTCCGTTGGGCTCCTCCGATCATAACCTCATCACCTTAACCTGTCCTATCGCTCTGGTACGGCCTGCGGACCCTCCAAAAAAACGTCGTCTCTGGCACTTTGGAGCTGTGGATTGGGAGGCCCTCAGGCAGTACTTCTTTGATTTTCCCTGGAATGATTATTGCTTTCATGGCCGGGAGCCATCTGGGTGTGCCTTGCGGATTACAGAGGTTATTCTCTTGGGCATGGAAGCATACATTCCTTTCTCATATCCTTTGACTAACGCAAGAAAGCCTTGGTTTAATCATGCTTGTTCTAATGCTGTCCACAACAAGGAGAGGGCCTATAAAACGTACTGGAGCCAACCCACCCCTGAATCACATCTTTTATACATTTCTGCCCGGAATCGTAGTAAGTCTGTTCTTCGCTCTGCTAAAAATAATTTCATCCGTACAAAATGCTCTCAACTCTCCAACTCGAACTCTTCCCGCTCCTTCTGGCACCTTGCCAAAAACCTTTCTAACAACTTTACCTCATCATCCTTCCCTCCTCTTTTCTACTCTGATGGCTCTGTAGCTATTTCTTCTACTGATAAAGCAGATCTCTTCGCTCAGACTTTCTCCTCCAATTCCACCTTAGACGATTCTGGTGCTGTTCCTCCATCACTTCCCCCCTCTGACTTCCTCATGGCTAACATTAAAATTTCTTCAGCTGATGTATTTTCTGCCATCACTGGCCTCAGTACTAATAAGGCATATGGGCCTGATGGAGTCCCTCCTGTTGATTTCAAGAACTGTGCTTCTGTGCTTACACCCTGCCTAGGCAAACTCTTTCGCCTTTGTCTGTCAACTTGTACCTTTCCTTCTTGCTGGAAGTTTGTTTTCATTCAGCCAGTCCCAAAGAAGGGTGACCATTCCCAACCCTCTAACTATCGCCTAATTGCTTTAACATCCTGTATCTCAAAAGTTTTTGAGTCTTCTTAATAGAAAAATTTTAAAGCATCTTTCCTATCACAACCTTCTTTCTGATCGTCAGTATGGGTTCCGTCAGGGACGCTCCACAGGCGATCTTCTCACCTACCTTTCAGACTTCTGGTCATCCTCCTTTCGGGACTTTGGTGAAAGCTTTGCCATTGCACTTGACATCTCAAAGGCTTGTGATCGAGTCTGGCATAAATCTTTAATTTCCAAACTGCCTTCTTACGGTTTCTATCCTTCTATCTGTGCCTTCATCTCTAGCTTCCTTTCTGGTCGTTCTATAGCCGCTGTTGTAGACAGCTATCGTTCTTCTCCTAGATCTTTTAACAGTGGTGTTCCTCAGGGGTCTGTCCTATCACCAACTCTCTTCCTTTTATTCATCAATGACCTTCTAAGCTGTGCATCTAATCCTATCCACTCATACGCTGATGACTCCACCCTTCACCTTTCCATTCGATTCCCACAACGTCCATCTCAGCAGTTACTTCAACAGGCAACGGATGAGGCTATGGCACACTTAATGTCTGACTTGGCTCGTATCTCTGACTGGGGTAAAAATAATGTGGTTGTTTTTAATGCATCAAAGACTCTGTTTTTGCACCTATCAACCCGACAAAATCTTCTACAGGTATACCCACTTATGTTTAATAATACTCAACTTAATCCTGCATCATCCTTGAACATGTTTGGGGTTTCATTTGCTCGGGACTTGTCTTGGAAAGATCATATTACATCTCTTGTAAAATCTGCTTCCAAGCGATTGGGTGTGCTAAACCGACTCCGTTCCTTCTTTGCCCCTGCACAATTGTTGACTCTGTACAGGGGTTTTATCCGCCCCTGTGTGGAGTACAACTCTCATGTGTGGGGAGGCTCCCCACATTCAGCTCTTCTCAATAGGGTGGAGTCAAAGGCTTTTCGTCTCATTAACTCTACCCCTCTTACTGACTCCCTTCAACCTCTGTCTCTTCGCCGCAGTGTTGCATCTTTATCTCTTTTTTTATCGCTACTTCAATGGTCACTGTTCCTCTGAAGTGTCTGCATGCATTCCTCCACTTCTACAACGAGCGCATAGCACCCGTCTAGCAGCAAACTCTCACTCCTTTTCTGTCCAACTCTCTAATGCAAGAGTTAACCGTTACTACCAGTCCTTCATTTATGCAATAGGTCAACTCTGGAACTGTCTCCCTCTGTCTGTATTTCCTGCTTCCTATAATCTCCAGTCTTTCAAACGCAGTGTGTCCAGGCATCTCGAAATGAATGAATCTTGAATTTGGCTCTCTCTTGTATTTTATTTTTCTCTTGGAAGGAACAGTTTTGCGGGCTCATTGCCTTTGGTTCCTTCTTCCTCACATAAAAAAAAAAGGGTACTGAAGCACGACCAGTACAGAAGATGTCTCTCACTACCTGATTAGGCCTGTGCAAATACAGCCCCTGGTTGTTTTTAGTGTTTGTACTATAATATTTCTTTAGCAATAAATATTGAACTTTCCATTCAAATATACTGTACGTGAGAGGGTAATCCTTAATACCCCAATTTGATAACTTGATAGTGTAATTCAGTCATTATTAAGTTGAGTTTGCACTGTGCGTGGTTATTTTAATGGACGGAGTACACTGGAGGGGTAAAGCATCTTTTCCCCCATATTAGGTCCCAACAGGGGAGCTTAGCCTTCCCAGACTCCCCTCCCGTAACCATTATAATTACGTCCCACTTTGCTTACCATCCTTTCGCCACTCTTGGGCCAAATGTAAGCACACTAAACCATCCCTTCCTGCATATTAAACCGAAGGTTCACTTTTCTTAATATTCATTTGCAACAGTATTTCACAGGAGTTAGAAGTTAGTAGCATGTGAGAATGGCTACAGGAAGTAATAAAATTCGGTTGCTATCCACAAGCACAAATTAATCTGAGAAAATTAAAAAATTGGTGGTCTGTGTGTTTTCAGGGCATGTTTGATTTCCTCAGTGCCACAGGTTATGAATTATAACTAATAATATTTAGAAATCTACATGACTAAACTTTGCAGAAAATAATAAATTGCAATGGAAAAAGGTAATTACCAGTACTTATATTAACAAAAAAGCATTTGCAGATTTTATCTTGTACATCACCTAGTAACCTTGTCACTGTGTATTAAGATCCACAATACATCTGTCAGTAAAGCGGTGTCTGCATTACCATTTTATGTTAACTTTTTCCATATCTTTAGGTAATTTTGGGTGGATTGAACAACTACTACGCAATTATTTTATTGTATACTTGTTTCATCTTTTATTTTATGTCACAGTTGATGACATATTGATGTCAAACTGTGAGAAATAAAGATTTTGTTTGTGTCTAGTTCAGGTTCTCTACAAACACCCCACTGCCTAAGGTTTTGATCTGAACTAGCCGAATGGAAGTGATGAAGGTCAGCCATCTTGTTTTATAACAATGGGTCAGAAGTCACAGGGCATGGTCAACTTCAAGGTTTATATTCATTTAAACCAAACTTTGTGAAAGTCTTGAGAATCAGCTAAAAATAAAAGGATTTGACTTTGGCATTAATCAGTCAAAGGTCAAAGTCACAGAAAAATCAGTGGTTATGGTCACAGGGCAGTTAACTCAGCTAAGACTTTATTTGATTTGAACCTAGCTTGCTGGACGTGATTCATTATTTGGGAGTAGAGAAGAATGTGAGGCTATATCATTTATCACCTTTGTGATACAACTGAGAACAATTTTTTTTCCCCTGGTGCTTAATTTGAATATAATATGCTAATGTAACAGGCAATCTATAGAAAAAATATTTTGTAATTTATTATAGTGTGTATATTTCGTATTGTGGCGTGCCATGGTGAATGAGAGATACTGTAGAAAGCACCAGCAAGAGAGTTCAAGTATGGCGATGCTGGGGTGGAGTTACTTCGAGGGTCGTGTTCATGCACACATGAATAGTCAAGAAGAGCGATATCGGAACCATTGCCAATGATTCCGCAATGTGGTGTGGGTAGGCCTCAGGGTTGGAGTGTTGTCATGGACCGAAGTGAGATCTCTTGTGAGTGTTTTTACGTGTATTATTTTGGTTAGGCCATCTCACTTCTCTCGGTGTAAATAAGAGCTTCCAATGATATGCTCGTCACTTCACCACATCTTCCCCTCAGAGACACACTATATTATTTAATTAGTAATTTAGTATTTGTTTATTAATAGTTAATTTATTAATTTGTTTGCTCTAATTATTATTCTAGATTCACCTTCAACATGTCGAAAAGACGAAAGTAGACAATGATGCCTGTTCAGTATGTCTTCACTGGTGTTGCAGAGAAGGGTGGTATTTAGCATCCGCAGTGTATCCTGCGGTGTAATATTTTTCTTGAGCGTGAACTTGAAGCCATTAAATGTCAGTGAACATTTCCAGAAGAAACTTGGCACCAGGGATGCAGGGAACGGCATCACAACATTAACCCGCGGCATCCTGTTGACGTTCTTTAACGTCCACACGTTTTGTCACGCCAATCCGGTCGACGTACATAAATGCGAATTAATTGCAAGGTCCCTAATTTGCACAATTTTCAATTTTCGCAAGTGATTTTTTTGTACGTATACACGTGACACCTTCCTCTACAAGATGCCAGGCAGGGACAATGCATTACTCAGCATGACCTCCTCCCCCCCCTGCACGCCATTGTCTCAGCAATTCACCTGTTATCAGTAAGCTGGACAGTAAAGCGATTCCCCAATCAATGACAATGTGGAGGACAAACTTTACATATCACTAGAGGAAGAAACAGTCAGAAATGATGATCAGGTAATGTGGCAAAAAAAGGTCAGGTATAGTGATGAGTTAGTGAGTGAAACAATGCTTATAATGCCTATATTACTGTTTGAAAACCAATATACTCTCGTACTACATATAAATTTGTACCAAGTAAATAAATAAATACTGTTTATGAGTGGTGTGAAAAAGTTATCCTCCCATAGAACTCGGTTTCTTTGGTGCCAACCTGTTAGAAAACCCAGTAAGGTAAGGAGGTACTCCTACCTGTATCAAGTATTTTAAACCTCAGGTGAGCGATGTCTCTCTGAATTTTCGATGTTTCTCACCAAAAGTGGAGGTTTGAGCCAAAAAAAAAATTTTCCAAAAATGGTCAGGATTGGGGGGAGTCAGAGGTGGAAAAGTGGTCAGGATGGGGTGGATTAAAGGCCAGACGAACCAGGTTTCACCGTCCAGGCATATTGCCGACATATGGATTTTCACGAACAGAAGAGCCATTGGAATTTGCTTCATACCAAGTTGCATAGGAGGTTGCTAAGTTAAAGAAAGCACATACATTTATCGAAGAACAGCTGATGAAGATAAGTGCCCTTGAAATGGTGAATATTTACCTGTCCCCGCCCCAGTGAGGCTCGGGGACGGACATTGTTTTCACTGTTTGCTTGTTTGTTTGTTAAAAACTTTATGTGAAAACTACTTGTGCAATTTTGACTAAAATTAAAGTTATAATGTGCTATGATCTTTTGATGACCTTATTAAATTTTGGGTCAAATTGGGTCAAGGCCCAGGCTGTAGGCCCCAGAAATGTATTTAAAAAAAAAGTGGGACAGGTAATTTTTTTTCACTATAACTCCTTTCAAATTCGTCATATCGACATGAAACCACAACCAAAAAACATCTTTGAAATCTGCAACCTATTACATGCTGCATAACATCAGGGGGGCCACCCCCCAGTGAGTGGTAGTGGATCAATGTCAGGTGGGTCGGGCCAAAAATTTCAAATGGGCACAAAATCATCAATTTTCACCCGATTTACTCCAAATTTTATATGTGACATCTTTGACTTGATATCATTTTGTATTTATACGTCAACACTACAATAACTGCTGGGGACGGGTTAGCTGTGCCTTGGCACGGCCTCTTGTCGTTCTTGGTAAGGGGACAGAGAGAAATCTATACAAGCATTTTTTTTATTAGTATTATGCAAGCCATAACCAAAATATCGACATGAGTCTAGATGTGCTTCAACAGGGCTTCGCTGATTATTAAGTCTAGTCCAGTAAAATCAGCCTGCGGATGGATGAATCGACATATGTGTTATATTGTTCTCAGCTTTTGATAAAGATTTGCTATGTAAGGAGCAAAGAAGTGGAAGAAAATTTTCTGTTCCATCAGCCACGGAAGACAACTGCACAAGCGGTAGTTATGTTCAGTACGATAAATAAATTCTTCACAAAACAAGAACTCCATCGCAGCGTGATTGTTTCACTATACACTGATGGGGCACCTGTCAAGCTTAACAACCGTGAAGGGTTCGAATCATTAAGGGCATCAGAAATTCCTAAGATCAGCCACTGGTTTCTTCACTGTCTCGCACTTGAAGCAAGATCATTGCCTCTAAACCTGTGAAAGATTTCAGATGTTTGTGTGAAATTTGGGGACACAATTCGTAATACTTTCAATCACCGACTATTTATGTTATTTTGCTAGAAAATGGATCATAAACACTTTTTGCTTTAATACCACTAAGAAGTGAGGCGGCTATCACGTGGTCGTGTGCTATCTCATGTACGTACTTGAACTGCGAGATGGAATTCAGACGTTTTTTCCGTGGACATGGACAAGACCTGGCTGAATATTTGAAGTCCTGTAATTTGTCCAATTGCCTGCATATCTGGCGATTTCTTCACAGCACACATGAGCTCAGTTACTCACCGCAGAGAAGCGAACTCCCCATTGCAACTGCAAGCGAGAAGCTGGCTGCATTTCCAGAAAAGCTTGCTTTATAGCTTAAAACGTGCAAGGAAGGGAAATATAATAAATTTTCAAATTCTTGAAAGAAGAATCACGGGCGATGCTTCCTCGCAACCTGACATTGTTTCTAACATTGTTGAGCATCTGCAGATGTTTCTAGCCTCTTCCAGAGGCCATACTTCGTGTTAAGAGCTGCAAGCTTGTGGTTACTGGATCGGCTAACACTCCGGATAATTTGTCAAAGTATTGATGATGACAGTAAATTCCAGGAAGATCTCCTTGGTTTGAGAAACATTAATGTAATTCAAACAGAGTCAATCTAGAGCACTCTAGAGAACTCCTCGGCTTCCCAGTTGAATTCATACCTTGTTCTGTACTAGCAAGAAACACCATCATTGTGTTCGTGGCATTTGCGACCACTTTTCTTTGTGGAACTGGATTTTCGTGTCTGCTTTATGTAAACATGGGTAATGCTATGTTGTTGCAACTCTCCATCTGACTAGGCACATACCCTCCACCTTCCTTCACACCTAACCAAGTGCATAATGGCCCTTACCCCTCAAAAAAAAAAAAAAAAAAAATCTTTTAAAGGTTGGTATAAGGGGAATGCCTTGAGGACACATAACCTGGGCCCTGCAGGTTCCTTGCACATATCACATTGAAATTGCTGGAAAAGATTTTTTTTTATATTCATTATTTCCCCCCCTCCCAAAAAAAAAAGACTATAGGACACATAACTATGTAAAATTTTATTACTCTATTATGAATACTTTCTGAGTTCTGACCCTGAAACGAAATCTCTATCCCTGGCCAGCCGCCCTGCCCCCCCTGCCGCCCAACTCTACGGACGAACACCTACAGTATTGATGCCAGTGATAACAACACCCTCCTCTGACTCTGTCAGGCAGATACTCAGCAGGACATCCAAGTAGCGCTCAGCATCACGAAACCAAGGTTCTTTGCCAAAACAGAGAATAAGCAACTGCAACTGAGTTTTCTTGGCAAGTATTTTCTCCCAGAAAACACCATGCAGCGAAAGAATGAATGAATAATTGTTTGCAATAAATTATTTTGTTGTAAATTATATATAATTGTAAAAAAAAATAAAAACCACGACGGTTTGGTTATACCGCAGAGAATAGTACTATTCTTTCATGAAATCGGGGAAGGGTTGTGAACACCTTCTGGTCCTTTGAAAGAGGCGCGAATAGGAAAAGAGGTTAACAGTCGCAGAAGGTGAATTTATTGTAGTCATTTCCTTCCTTCAGATGGAGTAGAGACAGCATAGGTGGATGTAAATGAACTCTCTCTCTCTCTCTCTCTCTCTCTCTCACACACACACACACACACACACACACACACAAATAATGGAAAGCGTGGCACTGTGAAATGAATTAATTGAAAGCCACCCATTTCCTGACAATTCTAAATTGAATAGGGTGCGAGCGAGCGAGAAAGCCAAAGTGAGAGGGGAAAAGAGGCGAGAAAGAGAAAGAGCGAGGGGAAGAGAGGGGAGAGAGAAATACAGAAATCATTGGAAGAAGCAATCCTGTAAACGAAATTAGGTGGACTGGTGGACAAGAAAATGGAAAGGTAAAAGCAACTGAGAACCAGAGAAGGGAGAGGGAAATGAAAGGATTGAAAGAAGGGAAGAAAGTGTTCTGTTGAATTGTAAACAGTGTGTTTTAACTCTATTTTACAGTGGCATCATTGTCAATTTGTGCTCTTGCTATCTCCAGACGAGTTGATTCGGCTTAGAAGCTTTACGTCCTCACCGAAATGATGTATATTTCATTTTATTCTGTTGTCTCCAGATGAATTTACACCGCCTAAGAGACAATTTCCAAATTAAACAGGAGATATGGACGTTATTACCTATTTCACCACGAAGGTGTTTCCTATGCTGAAGCAACCAGCGTGAAATTAGCTAAAACATAGATGAAAATCATGTCCGTGTGTTAAAGGGGTGAAACCAAGGTCTTAATATGCTCGCCAGTTATAAGTCTTCTCCAAAATTCCTTTATGGAACTACCTCAAATTTGAAGAAGAAGAAGAAGAAATCTCAGTTTACTGCCTATGGATTTCAAAAGATCCATTAAGTCAGGCATTCAGTTTTTGCTAAGTCCCAGTCTTCCCCTAGAATGCATCCCTCAATAGGTGATGTTATACCCAGGTCCTTAGCAGTCGTACTGCTGGGTAAACAGGGATAAGTGGGAGTAAAGAATCTGACGGGCTCAAAACTCACCTTCGACAAGTATGTGATGTGTGTGTGTGTGTGTGTGTGTGTGTGTGTGTGTGTCAAGAATTGGAATATTCTCTTCTAAATTGATATTTTTTATGGAAATGGCGAAGATAAATGGATGTAATAAACCATCTGTCTATCTGTCTATCTATCAATCAACCTCTTTCACTATATTCAGAAAACACATGGAACCTGAATTCCCAATTCTGCGAAACGTATGCAGATTTCTTTGAAGTCCATGTGCTTATTTAACTTTTTGGGAAAAGGTGTGAGTCCATTCCATTTTCGATGAGAGTCACTTTTACAGCATGTACTAAGATATCAAGACCGTATCTACCTCCCCTTTCACTGTTTCAGAAAATGTTAAATTTAGTGGGGATTGGGCCATCCTCAAAAACAGGACTGGATAATTGTACGCAGTAGAAGACATTTGGCGTAACCAGGCGAACTCACCTGTAAAGTTATATTCAAATATTTCGCCATTTCTAACAACATTTGTTTTTGGAGGGGCCTGACCCCCTAAGTATCACTTGGAAGTAGATCAGGCTCCCCAAGTTTCGCAATGAAACTCCACTGTCAAACTTGTAATGGAATATCAAAGCCATATCTGTTCTCACTGGAAAATTTTAATTCAGTAAGGATAGCAGCTCCTCTAAAAATAATGGCAGAAAACATTATATAGTGGAAGACTGTATTAATTATCAAGGAACCAGGCTAGCTGACCTGGGAAGTTTCATTGAAATCCTTCTGGACACTTCTCCCTATTTCTGTCATTATTTTTTGGCATGGCTGACCCCTCAATAATCATTAGGGGGCCACGCTCCCCATATATCGAATAAGGATTAGAGTCCATTGTACCACACGTACTGAAATAACAAAGTCATGTATGCCCTCGTTTCACTATGTCTGAGAATATATAATTTGGTGATAGGAACTGACCCCTCTAAAAAGCAGGGTTGCATAATTAAAATATTTAGAAGATCTTCCCAGTAACCATCCGAACTCACCTGGGAAGTTTCATTGAAATCCATCAAATAGCCTATGAGGAGTTAAAGCACACACACACACGCGCACACACACACACACACACACACACACACACACACACACACACACACACACACACATTCTGAGTCTAATGCAAGGGTACAGAGCGCGTTGCGGAAAATGGTACCTCCGCAAGACTGATAAGGAGGAAATATATATATATATATATATATATATATATATATATATATATATATATATATATATATATATATATATATATATATATATATATATACATACATATATATATATATATATATATATATATATATATATATATATATATATATATATATATATATATATATATATATATATATATATATATATATATATATATATATATATAGATAGATAGATAGATAGGTAGAGAGAGAGAGTGAGAGAGAAAGAGAGAGTGGGTGTCAATAGGGGTTCTTCCAGAGACCTTCCACTCACCATCTTCTCACCTTACTCTCGGATTCTTGGTCATCCTTCTTTCGAGACTTTAGCGAATACTTTGCTTTTGCATCTGACATCTCAAACGCTTTCGATCGAGTCTGACATAAATATTTGATTTCCAAACTGACCTCTTACTGTTTCAGCCTTTCTATTTGTGCCTTCATCTCTAGCTTCCTTTCTG
This sequence comes from Coenobita brevimanus, assembly GCF_032717465.1. Lineage (NCBI taxonomy): Eukaryota > Metazoa > Arthropoda > Malacostraca > Decapoda > Coenobitidae > Coenobita > Coenobita brevimanus. The sequence continues at coordinate 17,671,351 of NC_136975.1, read as the reverse complement.
GTTGTTCTAAGGCTGCTGTAGTAGACAGCCACTGTTCTTGTAGGGCTATCAATTGTGGTGTTCCTCAGGGCTCTGTCCTGTCACCAATTCTCCTCCCTCTATTCATCGCTGACATTCTGAGCTGTACATCTAACCCTATCTACTCATGTGGTGACGACTCCAACTTTTACCTGTCCATCCGATGCCCACAGCGTCTATCTCAGGAAGTGCATCAAGAAACAATAGGTTAGGCTATGGCACACTTAATGTCTGACTTAGCCCATATCTCTGATTGGGAAAAGTAATTTTGGCGTTTTTATGCTTCAAAAACTCAGCTCTTCCATTTTTCGACCCGTTAAAATGTATCACAAAAGATGCTTCTATATTTTAACAATACCCAGCTCAATCATGCATCATCTTTACACAAACTTGGGATTTCATTCTCTTGAAATTTTTATTGGAAAGACCCCATTAGATCTCTTGTAATGTATATTTCCATGAGATTAGATGTGCTAAGCCGTCCTCGTGCCTCCTATACCGCTGCACAGTTGGTGACTTGATACAGGGTTTTATTCACCCCTGTGTAGAGTACAACTCTCACGTGTGTGAAGGCTTCACATATATAGCTCTTTTCAACAAAGTTGAGTCAAAGCTTGTTCGTTCTCATTAAATCTGCTTCTCTTACTGGTTCCCTTCAACCTCTGTCTGTTCACTGCACTCTTGCATTTTTGTCTTTTTTCTGTCACTAGTTCAATGGTCACTGCTCCTCTGTTCGTATTCCTCCACCACTCCGGCGGGCATGAAGCACCCATCTGGCAGCAAACTCTCATAATTCTTTTCTCCAGCTTTCTAATGCAAGAGTTAACTGTTACTTCCAGTCCTTGACTGATGCAACAGGTCAACTTTGGAAATTTCTTCCTTTTTATGTACAGTCGGCCACAGGAAAAAGTATACAAAGGGAGAAATATAAACACAAAATTTATAGCATTTTCTTGGCAGATGTTTTTATATCAGATAGGAAGGGAAACAGCTCAGGATGATCATTTTCCGTTCAGTTGTTGATGCTGTTCAGGGCAATGTTACTTATTAAAATCCTCCAAGAAGGGACCAGAGGTGTATACTTTTTCCTGTGGCCGACTGTACCTCCCACTGCCTACGACCTTCAGTCTTTTAAATGCAGTGTGTCCAACCATCTCAAAACGAATAGATCTTGGATATGACTCTCCATCTTTTTTTTCTTTTTTTTATTGGAGGGGACAATCTTAGGGGTTTGTAGCTTTTGGTCCCTTCTTCCTTGCACATATCTATCTACCTATGTATCTATGTATCTATATATCTATCTCTATCTATCTATCTGTATCTATCTATCTATCTATCTATATCTATCTATCTATCTATCTATCTATCTATCTCTCTATATATATATATATATATATATATATATATATATATATATATATATACTGTATATATATATAAATTTTTGTCCCCATAAAGCGACCAAGCACATGTATATGCTGGAGTGTTAAATTTAATGTCCTAAAGTAGTCCATACAAAGAGACAAAATGGCCAGACAGCACTCCAACTCCAACCGTTTGTTGCCAGAATATTGAACATATACTGGATACCACATGTTCTTATCCCACTTCACGTGGATGATGATAATGATCCACGATTATTTGCAAGCTTCGTTAAAAAACAAGACTGAAAGTCCTTACTTCTTTGAGAGAGAGAGAGAGAGAGAGAGAGAGAGAGAGAGAGAGAGAGAGAGAGAGAGAGAGACAGACAGACAGACAGACAGACAGACAGACAGAGAAAAGAATGTTGAGTATGATAACTTTTAACAGATTTGGTGGCCTTGGCGTCTCTTGTTCAAAATTATAATGATCTGAAAAAAAAATAAAATATAGAAAGTGTTAGGAGAAATACACTGAGGTGGTTGGTAATGTGGTGAGGATAGAGAGGGAGGGACTAACGAGGAAAGTGTGAGTGAGGTGGAGGTGGGGGGAGAAGGAGGCCAAGGATGAGTATGAGAGAGAGGTGTGTGGACTGGGAGCACGACAGTGAAATGGTGGGGGACCGGGTGACATGGAGGCGATTTGTTTTTCACCCTTTATGGGATTAAGACGTCTGGCAACGGATAGGTAGATAGATAGAAATAACCGAAGTAAATGGGAAAAAAATGTATTTCGCAGACAAATGTTTATCCCTCTTGGAGATTAGCCCATTTACTCCAGTAACACAATTTTCAGATAATTTTCCCTACATCAAGGCGATTGGCTTTATCTTATTGGAGACCTTCTGTAATAAATGGGTCATTAAAGTCTAAATCGATAATCATAGTTCAGTCTCTGGAGGTATCAGGAATGAAATATTGCATCAGTGAATTGACAATGTTAAATAAATGTCATAAGTTTCCATGAACAAAAGGGTCAAGCGTTAACTATAAAGAAATGCGCCAAATGTGTCCTACACTACAGACAATTTAAAATGGTCTGGAAATTGGATGCGAATATAGCAATTTTACCATCACTTTCTTTGTCCTATGCATGAAGCCTGCAACGTTGAAAAGTAATTACCAGAGAAATTGCAGCAAGACTAACACATAGCGAGGGAAAATATATATGTAAAGAAACACAGGCCGATAAAATGTGTGGTGATGAAAGACTAGAATGATTTATTAACTGTTGGGAAAACGAAGGAGAGAGAGAGAGAGAGAGAGAGAGAGAGAGAGTAGGAGGAGGAGTAAAGAAACTTATAAAGGAAATGCATATTATATATTAAATAAAAGACGTCGAGAAAAAGACAAAAGCCAACAGAAAGCTTAATTTCCACTTCAGCTGAAGCTGCACTGAACATAAAGGATCCCAGGAGTTTAAATTTGAGCATACCATATGTGTTAACTGTCATATTCTTATCTCGATTTACAACTTGTTCCATCTTTAAACACTGTTTATTTCTGTAATCCCCTTTGGTTTCATCCACACTTAGATTAAGTGAGTGAATATTTTAAGATTGAGAGCAAATTATGCAATGTACTCTTTCTTTGCTCCATTCTTTAGTCATTTTTATGTTAGAGTTTGGTTATTTTATTGCGTTTCATCTCAAATGCATTCCTTTTTCCCTCCATATTTACTCCCTCACAAAATACTTGTTACTTATATATCCTTTTTCCTTCATCCACAAACAGTAAAATCAAATGGAAGCATAAAACATCGATTATATAGCAACTCATACTTTTCCTCTGTTTCATTCTTTAGTCTAACTTTATATTCGTTTCTTTCTTTTAATATCCCCGCCAATATTCCCGTCTGGGACTGTATCTTGGTAACTACCAGGGGGATATCTTCATAAGGCCCGGATTTACCAATAGGCCAAGTAGGCCATTGGCCTAGGGCCCATCGGTATCTGGGGGCCCACTGAAACTAATCTGTTGCACAGTGTGCCAGCGTATAACCTTGATTCAAGTGCACATCAAGTACTTCATTATACAATATATTGACAACGATAAGGGCCCCTGTACAATAAGAATAGGTCCTCAGCCATATATATATATATATATATATATATATATATATATATATATATATATATGATATATATATAGTAGATGGAGCCTCTGTGATACAGTGGTAAAGTGTGCATTTTTGTACACTGAAGAACGAGGGTTCGTGCCCCACCAGGGTAAAAACTTTGTGAGCGTTCTTCTGGCCATGTACTGCTTGTCGGACATAAGGGGTGCCGTGGTTGAACCAGTGTCGCATACTATTAAGTATGCTTGCACCCAGTCGGCTTGCTCGGGCTGCTTACACTTGGTTCACAGACTACACACACGTCCATAGCCACTCAAACAGTACAGTTACACTTACAAGCACTTCTCACCCTACATACAATCTCAACCAGACAGCCTAAGCCACTTGGTAGAGATACATTGGCTGTATCATCCCAACTTTGGTCAGGATAGGCCGGTCCTGCAGTGGACTCTCAAATGGCTGATGAGATTTTATATATATATATATATATATATATATATATATATATATATATATATATATATATATATATATATATATATTACTGAAACATGCAAACATTTCTATTAATTTGGGGGCCCACTGATGAGTTTGGCCTGGGGACCACAAGTAGCTAAATCCGGCCCTGGGCTTCATATCAATCAGCAAGATAGAGTATATGTCGTAATTGGTGCCCGTATATGTAAAACTGCCATAATGTCTGTACTCTACGAGCTATGACCACATAAGGAAAAATCTGTCTTGATAAGTTTGTTGTGTCAAACGGAGATATCACTGACCTGCACAAGTAATCTTAAAATGAAACTTGGCGGACCGATTCCTAAGAGTTTCTGTTATTAATACTATCCTCACCATTAGTGTAGGAGCCCTAGTTTATGCCCCTGCATATGAAATTACCACACAGATTAGTGCACATCTGTGTATTCTTTACCACATGGTGGGGATGCGTCTCTGGTAAAGGCTTTTTTTTTTTTAATAATTTACTTTTTGGAGGCCTGCAGCCATGTTCTTGTAGCCCAAAAATATAAGATTTTTTTTTTTTTTTTTTTAATTCAGCCCCCTTATTCTTTTGCTGCTTGATTCTCTAACATTTTCATAAATCACTGCACACTTCCTGATTATCTTTCCCTGCATCGACGTTACTCGGTATAAAACTATTGCTTGATTTTATTCTCTTTACCCTACAGCCACGTACACACTGATGCCTGCTCTCTCTACGCTTCTCCTCCATCTCCTCCTATCTTTACGGCCACATTTGTACACCTGTATCCTTCATCCTGTCGTTACATGCTGTTATCATTACTCTTTTTCATACATCACTGTTTATGTTTTCACTAGACATTCATCCTCTCTCTCTCTCTCTCTCTCTCTCTCTCTCTCTCTCTCTCTCTCTGTGTTTCCTATATGTACTCATTACACGATATCACTGATTAAATAAACCTGGAGTTCCCCACACCACGTTTAACTCCATCATCATCAATAAAAAAAAAAAAGTTTGGTGAGGGGAGTATGTGAGATTTGGGGTGAAAGGAAATGGAGGATGGGGGAGCTAAGGACAGAAAGGACATGAGAAGGACAGGTTGGGAAGGGGGGAGAGATAAGTGAGTGAGCGCGCAAGCGTGTGCTTGTGTGTGTGTACACGTATTGTGTATGTTTCCAGAAAAATCGTTGTATATGATTTTTCGAAAGAGAGAGAGAGAGAGAGAGAGAGAGAGAGAGAGCACTATTTATTCTCCAAATGACCACCTTGCCGTTAAATGCTTCTTCAGTTTACGAAAAATATGTTATAAACGTAAAGGAACTTCAAGCAATTTTACAAAAGAATAATAGTATAAAATAATAACTGATACAAGACAACAACACGAGAGCGGTAAATGTTGTGCATGTAAATGACTGCCACCTCAAAATCAAATAAACTCTGACTAAATAAAGAAGATAATTGGATCTCGCCCCAGCTACCAGTGAAAGCTGAATGCAGGTAACTCACTAATGTTAAAGCAATTTTGCAACTGGTGAAAACATCCTTTTATTCAGAGGTGCAATGGTTGTTACTAGCTGGTAAGCGATTGTTCTTAGTGTCGTTATTGTTGTTGTAGGAATGAGTCATGTTCATACAGTGCAGTTATGTATAGAAAGCCTGAATGAGTGTGCTGCCTGTCACGGGGGGATTTGAATTTACGAATTAAAAATGCTTGATATTGCTCGAAAATAGAGACAAGGAACTGACTTGTGAAAATGACGTAGCAAGTTTTACTTTTACTGGCTTACTTCGCTGATTCTCTAAGGACGAGAATTTATAAACTATCTCAACAGTACACAGCGGAGACCAAATACTCACGAGTGCTGTTTGTTAGTACTGTTAGCCTCTCGGGAAAGTGACTCCACCCCTGACAATCAACAACTAGTGCTAATAATAATAGACAGGTTCTTGCCGGTGCTTAACTCCTGGCTGGCACAACGGATTTAAGTTTGATGCAAAAGAACTGGGCTAAGTACCAGTTATGAATAATGTAAAGAATTTGTGCAAACTAGGTGCGGCAACTAAAGTAAGCTTAATGTGGAGAAATAAAACACGAATCTAAGTACATTAAGCTCAAAGAAAAGAACCGTAAATTTATTGATTACAGTAAAATAAATTTACGTTATATGTCTCAAAATGAATTAAAAATGGGAATTCACGGTCACTAGGGGACTCATGAATTTAAATAACAAAGAGAATACACTCACTCACTCATTCAAAAGCTAATTGAACTTAAACCTAGAAAAAACGAACAGAAATACGGGTCAGTGGAGGGGAGCCAAACGAAAGTCTGGGAGCCTGCATGATGAATACCAAACCCTGCTATTCGCTAAGCCCTCTTCGCCAATTCACCATCTAGGTGGAGATGCAGGAATTCGCTGTGCAATGGAGGCGCTGCTCTATGCTGAGTACAAACAGTCCTATCCTCGAGGCGACTCAAAGCTCACTAAGTTCAAACGGGGAACAGAGGCAAGAGAGATGGCTGCATTTGCCAGAAGTAGACGTGGCTTAACTTCAACGGCCAGTGGAAAGAGGGCGAACGATATAGGCTCACAATAAATCTCTCACTGAAAGCACTAATGTCACGCGTAAGAGTGGTCACTTATGATACAGTGACAAATGTTCTGAAAACCCTTCTGATCCAAGTGAATGTGAGGACGGTTGAACTGAGTGATGCCCAGTGGGAATTCCACTAGAGTTCGTGGTTTTCTCACCAAAGTACTATGTCACGAATTTGTTTAAATACACTTGCGCGAATTCGTGACATAACACCCCATCAAAATAAAATTTTTCTTCCAAAAAATTTTATGATATACATACATGTAAATCTTAATCACACAAGATTCACACTGTGGTGTGTGTACTATCCTGCTACAAGAGAAAATCACAGTCGCCCATGAGCGTAAAAATCTCCTATTTGCTTTAATAAAAGCCAGCTTGAGGAAAAAACTCTGTGATGATGGTGAAAAATCCTGTACTCACGTAAAACTGATCGAAAATTCCCTACATTTACATTAGCAAATAATTGTTATGTAGCGTGGTTTATGTAATACACAGTGTAGTTGTAACAGCTGTAGTGTAACTGTACCTATGTGTAAAATGATATAATACAAATCAATAGTAAATTGAGACGACGAGGCTGAAGAGATGAGGCGGCAGCATGCGGCAAAGACGATCAGGTGATCTGCACGACAAAACTGCTACACCCGCCAGCTGTACCTGCGAAATCAATCTAGGTGGAGCATCAAAAGCGTCAGTGCAACAAACAATTTTTGTTAAATTACAGTATCTCTCTCTGCTTAGTAGTCAGTACATATGCTACAAAAAGTACCCCCTAGCTGAATATTTTAAGTGACAGCCAATGCTTTATACATTCGATATCGCCATTATTTTCTTATTGGATACATTATTAACCAGGAAACGTAGTCCCAAGAGTGAATTTCAATGGACCCTTGTAGTTTACTGGTTAAACCTTCATTATTATTAACCAGGTAACGTGGTCCCAGGACAGAATCTTAAAGGAGCCTTGCTTTTTACTGGTTAAACCTACATTATTATTAACCAGGAAACGTGGTCCCAGGACAGAATCTCAAAGGACCCAGTTTACTGGTTAAACCTAACTCTACACTTAGGATTAATACTGACAAGCTGAGAATCCCTATGCAGTCTCGGGCAGGTCACATTTTAACACCCAACGTGGGTGTGAACACTCATGTGGATAATGTACATTCTCAGCGAATCCTCAGAGAGGCCCACAGCTCGAGACACCATAAGGTAATTCAAACACAGCCTCGAATTGCCCCAACGGGGGTCTCAAACTTCCCCTTAACCTACAGTACATATGTATGTACAGGCCCTGGACATAATGTGTCCTGTGGGACCAACGGGCGAGACGTCAGATCTGCACCCACATTACCACTGCCCTGTCTCTCAACTGCATCAGAGATTATGGGTGTGGATTCAAACGGCACAGGAAGGACACCTCCCTGACTGGTGGTACATTGACACACATTGCAGGAACGCACAAAACTATCTATTTCTTGTCCCATTCCTGGCCAGAAAAAGTCAGCACGGATACGGCCCTGGGTTTTCCTTTTGCCTATGTGACCTCCTGAGACTGAACAATGACCCCATCCTAACACTGCTTGGCGAAACTTCCTGGGAACGACAAACTGCAGTCGAACCTCGCCCTGGTGTGTTCGTGACTCATGGTAGAGCCGTCTTTGTTTACAAAGGAACCTGGCTTGGCCTCCCCGTGAATATTTAATCACTCTACCCTTTTGTTTCTTCCACAAAGCAGCAAGTGTCGGGTCAGACTGTTGTTCTTGGACAACATCTTGACTACAAATCAGATCTTGTGGTGATGCAATGGTCACCGGGGTGACACAGTTCAGAGCCTTGGCCATGGCTCGTGTTACTGCAGCCAAAGTCTGAGTAGCATCAATTATGGTGCAACTATACTTGGCACCTGATATGTTGCCTATTATAAGATCAAACAAAGGTTCTGGCATGACAACTGCAAGTGTTGTACCAGTGTATAATGGAGATGCCACCTGGATACATGCCTCAGGGAACAATCTCACTGATCCATCAATAAGCAGAGCTTGGATCTATCGACCTGTATACTCCTCAGGCCGAACTAGACTCTGCCTGACAGAGCAACCTGAGGAACCATTGTCTCTTAGCACCTTTACAGGAATGCCTCCAACAAACCCTGGCTGAACAAGGAAGGCACTGTTACCTGTGGGAGGGCCTGTGGAGGAAGCGGCCAGCCATTGGTAAGGCTGCTGAATGAACAATGTGGCAAACATGGTGCCCTGAGAATTAGAAAACTGAGGGGTCGTACTCACTGTCTGGGGAGATAGAGCATTGACCACTTGTGGAGGAGGGTTCACTGTCGCTGGGGGACTAGTGAACTGTGGGGAAATACCTGTGCTGCTAGGGACGACACCACAGTACTGCTGTTGATGAATGAAGGCTGTGTTTGCCTCCTGCCTCTGATACACTGGGGCTGGTGCTGAAAAGGATTGTCCCAACCTTTGTGTGAGGCATTCCTGTAAAGGTGCTGAGAGACAATAGTTCCTCAGGTTGCTCTGTCAGGCAGAGTCTAGTTCGGCCTGAGGAGTATACAGGTCGATAGATCCAAGCTCTGCTTATTGATGGATCAGTGAGATTGTTCCCTGAGGCAGTTGCTGATACTGCTGCTGGTTAGGGTACTTATTGTTCCTCTTACAGTCAGGTTTCTGGGTATTTTGCCCCTGGTTTTTCTTCTGCGGTTTGCTTGAACCTTGGTCATTATTCTGAGAACGGCCTCGATGCTGGGATTCAGTCTGAGATGGTTTCCCAGATTTGTCAGCTTTCCTGTTCCAGGTGTGTTGCTCATGAGTTTGATACCCATACACAGTGAAGAATGCATCAGCCTTCTCCACCATTTGGCTGGCATCCCTTACCTGGCAGATCTTAAGCTGAGCCATAAGCTCAACAGGCCACGACTTTTCTAGTTGCATGCGCAGCATAAGGTCAATTATCCCCTCTCACATGGGAGGGGTCTCATCTTTCTCCATCCACTCATCTAAGTAAGCAGTAAGTCGATCAAGAAACTGAACAGCAGTCTCCTTTTCTTGTAGACGCACCCTCATGAACTGACTCCTGGTGTTGTCAACTGTGAGACCGTATGCTTTCATGAGTGTGGTCTTCATCATCTCATACGTGAGATTGTCTCCATGAATTCTGTGGAGAATATCGAGGGCAGGGCCCTCAAACAAGCTAAGAAACTGGAGCCGCTTTATTGCCTCATCCAGCTGGTACAGCTGTGCCATGTCTTCAAAATGAGCTATGAACGGCTCGATTCGCTCGCCTTCCTTGTATGAAGGAAGCTTGAGGCATGGGATTGCCAGAACATGTGCAGGGAGAGCGCTCGTGGATCTTGGGTTAGCTGCACCAGATGTGTCTGAAGCCAAGGATTCTCGCTTGAGCTTCAGCATCTCAAGTTCATGTTTCTCACGTGCCTCACACTTGGCACGTTCGTGTTCTCATTCTCTCTCTCGTTGTTCTAGCTCATGTTAGCGTTGTTCTCACTCGTGTTCGCGTTGTCTCTCACGTTCCTCACGCTGTTCTCACTTGTTTTCACATTGAATTTTATGCTCCTCACGGGCATCACTCTCACGCTGTTGTTTGTAACTAAACCGTGAGAGCACATATTCTTTAATTTGTTGGGGATCAGTAAGCCCCATATCTTTGGCTTCCTGTACATATATATTAATGGTCATGATGCTAACTCAACTAAGGCTGAGTGGACCAAAGACTGAGTATTGACTGCTATTTTGCAGAGAAATACTAATAGTCAAAAGTAAAGAATATAGGCACAAGCTGGTGGTGACCAGTTTTATCTAGTTAAACTGATAAAGAAAATAAGAAGAAAAAGAAAAAAATGCAACTGACTGGGAAAACTATTACATAAAATTAATGGAGATGAATTAATAACCACCAGTAAGATACTGCTTATAGACTTTAATGATAACAAATACATAGGTGTGAGTGAGTGAATATGATATTGTTAGTAACTTTAGAGATAGGAGTTAATATCCTGGAATGAGGTCGCCAGATGTCACGGGGGGATGTGAATTTAAGAATTATAAATGCTTGATATTGCTCGAAAATAGAGACAAGGAACTGACTTGTGAAAATCAAGTAGTAAGTTTTACTTTATGGCGGCTTACTTCACCAATTCTCTAAGGGTGAGAAATTATAAACTTTCTCAACAGTACACAGCAGAGACCAAATACTCACGAGTGTTGTTTGTAAGTACTGTTAGCCTCTCGAGAAAGTGACTCCATCCCTGACAATCAATAACAATTGCTAATAATAATAGACAGGTTCTTGCCGGTGCTTAACTCCTGGCTGGCAGAGCGGATTAAAGTTTGATACAAAAGAACTGGCATAAGTACCAGTTATGGATAATGTATAGAATTTGTACAAACTAGGAGCGGCAACTAAAGTAAGCTTAATGTGGAGAAATAAAACATGATTCTAAGTACATTAAGCTCAAAGAAAAGAACTGTAAATTTATTGATTACAATATAATTAATTCATATGTCTCAAAATGATTTCAAAAGGGGAATTCACGGTCACTAGGGGACTCATGAATTTATATAACAAAGAGAATACACTCATTCGCTCATTTAAATGCTAATCAAACTTAAGCCTAGAAAAAACGAACAGAAATAATGGTCAGTGGAAGGGAGCCAAAAGAAAGACTGGACGTCTGCATGATGAATACCAAAAGCTGCTATTCGCTAAGCCCGCTTCGTCAATTCACAGTCTAGGTGGAGATTCAGGAATTCGCTGTGCAATGGAGGCGCTGCTCTACACTGGGCACAAATGGTCCTATCCTTGAGGCGACTCAAAGCTGACTAAGTTCAAACGGGGAACAGAGGTAAGAGAGATGGCCGTGTTTGCCAGAAGTAGACGTGGCTTAACTTCAACGGTCAACGGAAAGAGGGCGAACGATATAGGCTCACAATAAATCACTCAGTGAAAGCACTTATGTCGCACATAAGAGTGGTCACTTATGATACAGTGACAAATGTTCTGAAAACCCTCCCGATCGAAGTGAATGCGAGGACGGTTGAACTGACTGATGCCCAGTGGGAATTCCACTAGAGTTCGTGGTTTTCTCACCAAAGTACTATCTCACGAATTTGTTTAAATACACGCGCGAATTCGTGACATTACACCCCATCAAAATCAAATATTTCTTCCTCTAGAGTTCGTGGCTTTCTCATCAAAGTACGGAGTACAATGTCACCAATTTGTATAAATACACTCGCGCGAATTCGTGACACTGCCATCCACCTACTGGACCTCAGCGAGTGAAATGTATAGTGCGTGCCCAAGGAACGGACTGTGTAAAATGTATGCCTTAAGTCTGGTTCCCTCCAGTTCGATGACATTTATTGTATTCCATGTCCGTTACTGGCAGATAATTACTTTTTGCTAGGAGATTCATAATTGAGGAGCTAAAACAATATGCAGCACAAAAACAAAACACATACGAATATAAACTACCAAAAAATAATTAAACCCTTCACAAAGGTTACCTGATTTTTATTTATTACTTCCAGACCAGCACATTCATCGTTATTGCAAGCTACATTGAATCACCCATTTCGAAAACTTAATTTCTGACACACACACACACACACACACACTGAGCGAAGTAACATAATAACAATGACATGGGTGACTGCAACTGTAATTGTGTAAGATATTATATGTCGTACCACTAGCTATACTGTGTGTCAGGCTGGAACAAAAACGACAGTGATAATTTTTAAGAAACCCAATTTGATATTCGGATAGGTGGGAGACTATAAACTATTTCTGATATTGTATGAAATGTAACCTAAGTTTTCCTAAATCCAACCAAACTAAAGTCTCTGTTCCACGAATATTTTAAGTCGGGCAGTTGGAGGAAGTAAAACTATTCTTAACTGATGTAAAACGGTTTCATATTTTATCTGTATAATACCTCTAAATCTTCGTGGTTACCACTCATCATTATCATCATAATTTTAGATAAATCAAAATCATCTATATGTTCTTTTTCTCTTGGTGAAATTTTTAAAGACCACTGTGTTGTGCTTAATATTATCAGTTTTCTAAGACTACCTCTGTTTGAAAGTGTTGTTAGAGTAAAAGGGAGAGTCAGTCTTGATTTAATAATAAACGAAAGGAAAAAAGGTCATCACATTAACTTTATTTAAAAATTTGCTTATTAAGATAATGGTAAAAGAAAGAATAAAGAAGAGATAAAAAGCTCAAACTGGTAGAATGATAATAAAAGGCTACTCCTTGCCTTCTTTTTTAGGTTTCTTCTCCCAATCTTCCTCTGGATGTTATTAGAAAAGTTTTGACACTGAAACACGTAAGATGGCAAACAGAGTGGTTCCCTCCCCCCAACCCATCTCTCTCTCTCTCTCTCTCTCTCTCTCTCTCTCTCTCTCTCTCTCTCTCTCTCTCTCTCTAACAAATAACATGGTTCTCTCCTCCTCCATCTCTCACTCTCTCTCTCTCTCTCTCTCTCTCTAACAAATAACATGGTTCTCTCCTCCTCCATCTCTCTCTCTCTCTCTCTCTCTCTCTCTCTCTCTCTCTCTCTAACAAATAACATGATTCTCTCCTCCTCCATCTCTCTCTCTCTCTCTCTCTCTCTCTCTCTCTCTCTCTCTCTCTAACAAATACCATGGTTCTCTCCTCCTCTCTCTCTCTCTCTCTCTCTCTCTCTCTCTCTCTCTCTCTCTCTCTCTAACAAATACCATGGTTCTCTCCTCCCCCCTCTCTCTCTCTCTCTCTCTCTCTCTCTCTCTCTCTCTCTCTCTCTCTCGCTGACAGAACAACAGCAAACGATTGATATTCTTATGGAGGGGAAAAAAGATTGCATTATACATAGCAAAAGATATGCTGAATCTAATTGCTATATGCATTTCCTTCCTTAGATACAAGTTCTTTTATGATTTGTAAATGTATATACTGATTAAAAATAACCTTATCCATTGCCATTATGTATCTATCTATCTATCTATCTATCTATATCTACATATATATCTACATATATATATATATATATATATATATATATATATATATATATATATATATATATATATATATGTAGTCTTAAGAATAATAACACTTTGAAATGATTTCGGCATGTGTAGAGGATGGAGAATGAGAAAATAACAGAATACAAAAGTGTCTGTGAGTATGAGGGAGGAGCAGGGGAAGGGGAGACCCAGCATGAGATGGAGGGATGGACTGACGAGATACTTGAGAGAGAGGCGAACCAAACGAAAGAGAACAACGTGTCATGGATGTGACTTGCCTGTGCCCACCAGTAATGGGATTAAGGCATCTGACAATAGTCAGATCGTGTTTTAAAAAGTACCAAACTGATAGTGTATTCAGCAACAAGCATGTAGTTCTAGCCCTGGTCCACATGGCTGTACCTTTTTTAGCCGGGCCATGGCATGAGTTGGAGGCGGCAGTGTTGCTTAAGTTTGCCTTGAAAAGTCGTGGATGTACGACGTGTATTTGTACCATAGTGAACTGCAAGATGTCAGAGACTATCAAGCAACACGTGTGTATTACATTATTTTTTCAGTCCATTGTGCTTTTTTCGGAAAAGCTGCCAGTGAAACATGCGAGTTATTAACTCGCGCCGTCCCGGCGACGTGAATTAACGCCCACACATGATGTGCACTCATGTCCCGGCGACGTGAATTAACGCGGCAACATTGCAAGTTGCATAATTTTCACATTTTTCAAAATTCGCGCCTGATTTTTGTTTCGCCCGCCTACGCAAGCCTCATCTACTCGCCGCCAGGCAGATAATCCCCTAGACCCAGATTAACCCCACCTGACCCTGTGATCATCCGCTTACCTGTCAGCAGTCACCCAGGTCAGACATGGCGCGTCATGGGCTGTCAGACGAGGAGATATAAGTCGCCCTGGATACCTTTACAGGGGATAGTGATTCCCCACTGGACGACGACACCCTCGATGTCAATTACGTGTAGCCTGAGGAGGTTAACAGCAGCAGTGATGAGGAGGTCCCTTCCTCAAGGAAGGTCAAATATATAACATATAGGAGGCCAGGGGACGGCCAGCCTGCACCACGTGCTGCATCTAGGCAGCAACACATACCATCAGATGAGGACGAGGACGAGGACGAGGAAGCAGTACATGGTGGAGTATTTTCCTGGCTGGGGAAGGAAAAGATATCGCCACGTGGGACTGGGACAGATGTCACATCGCGACTGTTCCACAGGTATTCCTTCTATGTGTTTTGTGGCAGGAAGTAGTGGTGTGGAGATGGTTAGGGCAGCAGAAAGTGAAAGTGTTGGGGCGGGAGAGCGCAGACAGATTCGTGAAAGCGAGAGTGGTGTGGGGGAGGCAACACGTCCACATGGTGTTCGTGTTAGGCGTGGTGTGAGTTAGCAGAAGATGAAAGCACTTGTCTAACATGTAAAGGGGTAATATGTTATATTGGAAGTATTATAAAAGAAGAGACACTAGGTACGAGTGTGTGGAGTGCAACGTTGCTCTCTGCCTGCAACCGTGCTTCCATGAGTTTTATAATAACAGGCACTATTGAAAGTGTGTGTAGTGTGGTAAGGCCTGTACATACGCGATAAAGTGTCGCTCAGTATCGTAATAGTGCCATGTTATCTTATGTGATACTAATCATAGGAGGTTGTATAGTTACTGTAAAGTATGTAAGTTGAGAAATAGTCTAGGTTGAAAGTCACAGAACATAAAGTCAGGTAAATAAGCGCTAGGAAGACTTCTGTTCACGGTGTAAGAGGAGTGGGAAATTCCCCAAGGGCTCTAAATTTAGCCACCAGCTATGGGATAAGCTGTCTCCCAGTGTACCACCATTCCACCTCACTCACTCTCTCTCTATCTATCTCTATATATATATCAATATATATATATATATATATATATATATATATATATATATATTAGGATAAGGCTTACTGTAAATCGTGTACTACTGTGAAAGAAAATGTCTAACATGGAAAAGGCCAGAATGTAATGTGAGAAGTGCTATAAAGGGGAAGAAAATAAATTCAGAGGTGAAAAAATAATGACATGACATGATTTGCCTACGTAAATTAGCGCTACTCCTATGCTAAATCTTTTCATAAAGCATGTACTTCTGTAAAAGCAATTGTCTAACATGTAAATGGGTAATATGTTATGTTATAAGTAACCAAAAAGGTGAAAAAATAGAATCTGAGTTGAAAAAAGCATGAAAGACCAAGTTGTCACTTGGTAAATACGCGTTATTCTTATGCTAATTCTTTTCGTAAAGCAAGTACATCTATAAAACTAATTGTATAACATGTAAGTGGGTTATATATTATGTTATAAGTAATCTAAAAGGTGAAAAAATAGAATCTGAGTTGAAAAAAGCATGAAATAAAATGATCTCACTTGGGAAATAAGTGCTACTTTTATGCTAATTCTTGTCATAATGCCTCAAAAAATGTACAAACAATTATGTAAAGTTGAAAATGGTATTATGTTATTGTGGAAGTAATATGGAACATGAAAAAATACAATAGCTGATGAAATAACGATGTTTGTTATCCATCGGTGACATAATCGACCGATTTCTCTAGGGTCACACAATGGTACATACCTTATTTCTCAGTTTTTTTCTGTATAAAACCCAATATACTTCTGGTATACATATTTACAACATATGAATACATGATAATAAACGTATACTGCATCAGTTCAGAGTACCCGTGCCACCATAGAAAACGTACAGCGAAAAGACTACTCATAGAGCATGGCAGCACCTGTCAAACATACGTGCTCCAGGTAAGCCATTTCTGGACCCAAGGGACACCTTTCTTTGTGATTTTCCTTAGTTTCTGACCAAAAGCGAATGTTTGAGCAAAAAAAAAAAAAAAAAAAATGGTCCAAAAAAGCCGGGACTTGGGAGGACCAAAGCTCAGAAAACGTCAGGATTGGGCGGGTTTAAGACAACACATGGGATTGTTAGCATGGGTCGATCTCAAGATTTTTAAATGCTCTGCAGGTTCATGGAGGTAAGAACATTTTTTTGAAAGTGGCCAGTCATTTGGATGATCATTCAGATCAAGAAAAGAGGAAATGATTGCTAATGTTCGACCCTCGTTCGAAATAATCATCGACTAACCGTATGAGAGATGGCTGATGATTATGAAATCTATTTGGGTTCGTATGAGATTGTTTGAAAGTCAGCCACTGAATAAACATAATATTTTTAACAACAGTAGGTCAAATGTCAAGGTCAGAGGGCCATATAAACGCAAAAAGATTTCATCCAATTTCAAAAAACGTCACAGAAGGGTTTAGGATAAAGCAACAATGAAATATTCAGTCTGACTGATTGTTCTAATCAGTCACAGGTCTAAGTCACAGGGAGTGGTAAAAAAACAAGGTTACAGGGCAAGGGCAACTCAGACAGTTTATATCTTATTTGAACTAAACTTGGTAGAAGTGATAAGATTCATGCATGAATTAAATAAATATGATTTTGACAACAATCAGTGAAAGGTCAAGCTAAGTGAGTAAGAAGTAGAGCTCTCAGGTCAAGGTCGAAGTTAACTTTTCATCATGTATGTGATGAAAATAACGAAAATCGTTTTGGTCCAATTTGGATGAACTTGGTGAGGATTGCCCAAAAGGTTGATATTTTATTTTCTTTTTTAGGACAACAGGCCAAAAGCCATGGTTACTTGTCATGGCCAATGTAAACTCTTACGGTATTTGATGTTAACCCGCCCCATGCCAGTGCCATTTTAAAACGTTCTGATGTAATTGCGTGCTCAGTGCCAGTGCCGTTTTAAAACGGTCTATAATAAAAAACTTCACTGTGACTGCATTTTTCAAGATTCGCTGGTAAAAATTGGCAGGCATGTAAGGTAACTGCTCCTCTACATCCCCCAGGCTGTCAAGGCCATACACTCACTTGCTTCCCCCCTCACGCTCACTCTGCCTGTGTGCCTCACCCAGTGCTGTACATAGTGAAGGCATTTTGTAAATACTTTCATGTAAGTGTAAGTTGTAAATATTTTCTTGTAAGTGTAAGGACTCTATAGTGAAGTCAAGTTGTAAATACTTTCTTGTAAGTGCCAGGACTGTACATAATGAAGTCAGGTTGTACCTATCTTCAACTAAGTGTAAGATAATGCATTCACAGTGAGAAAGACACGCAAATTGTGATAGTTGCTGAAGTAATAAGTAATCAGAAAAGTGTACTGAACATTGCTATACCTTCCCAGAATAAATACCTTAATATACCTTACATAGAAAACGGCTTTCTCTCACGTACGTGGTGAGCATGAGAGAGTGGCTCTAACTGTAGACGAGTGTCCTGGACTGAATAAACCCATTTCTGAGCCTTGGTCAGCATTTTAACGGCAAAATTCGTTGTTTCCACATCAAAATCTATCATTTTAGCCCCCCCAAAAAAAGATAAAAAAATGGCCGTCACTGGGGTGACCCATAGGGCTAAAAATAGCCAGCACGTGGCAGGTTAATTAACTTTGTGGACGCATTCAAGTTGAAGGAAAAATATAGTCGATGTCGAGATGTCCTTCAAAGAGAAAACACCAAGTTGAGAACAGGAGCCCAGTTAATCCACGGCTTGACAATGACTGACTTCCTCTGGAAAAACCAGCTTTGGGAAAACGTTTAATAAACTGGGCCCTAATTCCATACTAGGTGTTTTTTCTATACAAACTGTCACAAACAACACTGGATTCACAGTCAAGTATATCAAAAGTTAATTTCACTGGGCAAAGTAAACTCAAACAAGTCCCACTTCGTTACAACCTGTAAACCTACCTGTTAAAGTATAGGAGATATGAAGGATTTAAAGTTTCAAAAATAGAAAATTGGTCATAAGTCGGCTATCTTGGATTTTTTCATGGTTTCAAAAAGATGAACATCAACTCTTGTATGGCTCTAGAATCATAAAAAATATGAGAAAATTCCAACAAATTCTTTCTGAAATACAGCATGGAACGGACATATTATGGACTAATGGACGTACGGACGAATGGACATGACCTAACCTAAGATTCCACTTCGTGGGAAGAGAAGTGGAATAATAATTTAGTCTGAACTGAATCAAAATTCAGATAGGTGATATGGTTTAGGCAATAAAAAATACTGTTTAACATCAAAGTCATATGGCAAAGTCAGATCTATTCGGCTATTAGACAAGTCAATGGGTGCTGTTGCTGCACTCCCTGAATGCTCTTTACTTTTACTGTGAAGGTATTGTGAACTGTGAGTTTGGTCCAACCTGGCAAAGAACCAACAAAAAAATCCATGGTGAAGTTATCCGGCAATTACATGAGGACACTGGACAAAAATTACCACAGAAATTTGTGAGCGGTGACTCTTACACCAAGGTAACAGATCAAAATTCACACATCAGATTTTGGAATAACTTGGAACATCACAACTTAAGTAGTCTCAGTATTCCCTGGATCTTTTTTTAGGTAAAAAAAAAAAAAAACAGTATTTGAGGCCATTTAGAATCAAATGCAATTCGATTAGGACACTGTTGGATATGACAAAATAAGACACTAAACTGCTTTGAACAGTGACAACAAAGATGAGTGAAGAATGTAGTTAGAGAAAGAATTTACCTGAACGGTGATCAAATTAACCAGAGTCATCCCGTTGACATATGGGTACGTTGCAACATTTTCTCACAGCTAGACCCATCGATGTATCAGTACGTCGTGCAATTGCAAGGTCCCTAATTTGCACAATTTTCAGTTTTTGCGCATGATTTTTCGTATGTATACACGGGACACCTTCCTCTATTCCTCTACAAGATGCCAGGCAGGGACAATGCCTTACACCGCATGACCTTCCCCCCCCCTGCACGCCATTGTCTCGGCAATTCACCTGTTACCAGTGACCTGGCCAATAAAGACATTCAGGGCCAGAGTGATTCCCCAATCGATGATAATGTGGAGGACAGTGTTTACATAGCATTTGAGGAAGAAACAGTCAGAAATGATGATCAGGTAATGTCATATAAAAAAGGTCAGGTATGTTGATGAGTTAGTGAGTGAAACAATGCTTATAATGCCTATATTACTGTTTGAAAACCAATATACTCTCATACTACATATAAATTCGAAGCAAATAAATAAATAAATACCGTTTATGAGTGGCGCAAAATAGTTACCCTCCCATTGAACTCGTTTTCTTTGGAGCCAGCCTGATAAAAAACCCAGTAAGGTAAGGAGGTTCTGCTACCTGGATCGAGTATTTTAAACCTCAGATGAGTGATTTCTCTATGATTTTCGAAGTTTCTCACCAAAAGCAGATGTTTTAGCAAAAAAAAAAAAAAAATCCAAAATAGCTCGGGATTGGGGAGTGTCGGAGGTGCGAAATAGCTCAGGACGTGACAGGTTAAAAAATTTATGTATATAAGTATGAAGCACTTCATGCAGCGACATTAATTCGGATTTTTCAAAATGGACCATGCATAAATATGTGATGACAGTGTACAATGTACACACTGGTTTAACGAACCCTCCTAAATTCATACCAACTATAGTGTCGCGATCAGATGTCAATGGATGCCAATGGCAACAAAAGAGTTAATGCAAAGAGAAACCAATGATGTAAGCTTTCAAACTGCTCAATCCAAAGGATATTAAACAAAACAGTAAAAAACACGGTTCATTCATACTGAAGTACAGTGACTCATCACATGTAGAAAACTGGGAATTGGTGGATAGAAATAAATATCGATTGGGACAGTTCCGAAGCTGACCTGTAGGGTTCATACAGGATTAACAGTACCAGCTAACTCTTCCTACAAAGAACAGGATAGAAAATGTTGAAGTTTGTAGATAGACCAATGCTTCCTTTTACCACTATGATGTAATTAAGGAACACAGTCTCAAGTATAAGATGTTTATATTTTTCCAACTAATCAAACTTGTATTTGTTCTGGTGGAAATTTTTTTTTTTTTTTTTATGTGCTTGACGCTGGGCATAGGTTTCACAGCCTGCTCCCAAGGCCCAATAGTCCTCCTACATATCATACACCTCTACATGTCACCACTTCGGCGCTAACACCCTCCATCCATATTGAATACATGCTAGGGCTGTCTCACACAGAACTGGTGTATTGGTATTAGAGGGGGTATTTTTACGACTTGTCAGCAGGTCTTTTGGTAGATCGGTAAAGTCTGCTTTACATGAAATTCAAATACTTAAACTGTTCCCTGCCCTAGCAGGGATTTGAACCTGGGTCTGGTAGGACCGCAGGCCACTGTTCTACCGACTGAGCCACTGCCTCCCCCAGTGAATAATTAAACATATATCAATTAATAATTTATTTTGAAAAAAATACACCCTAGACCTATATTCCCATTTTTGCCCTATTGTTTAATTATGCAATGTGTCACTAAAGCCAGACAAATCCTCATTATTTGTTTTGAGTTACAGTAGCATTTTTAATTTTTTCTGCTAAACATCACATTTTTGTTGCCATGTTAAACAATGTTTATATGCACACCTCACCCTCATATAACCACAGTGTATGGCTACATTCTATTATGCTCTCCCCCAACTATCGCATTCAAAATCCCCCAAATGCACCTATACTACCTGTGTGTGTGTGTGTGTGTGTGTGTTCTTACCTAATTGTTCTTACCTAATTGTATCTTTACAGGAATGAGTTAAGCTCGTACTGTCCCGTGTCTTAAACCATATTTATCGTACATATCCTTAAATTTGTGAATTGTTTTGGCACACACTATTTCATTCGGTAGTGCATTCCATTGATCAATTGCTCTGTTTGGGAAACTGAATTTCCTAACGTCTTTATCACCTCTCTTCTTATGCAGTTTTTTGCAGTGTCCTCTTGCTGATGCTTCTCCATATGTTCAGTAATCATTTATGTCTATTTTCTCCTTCCCTGATACGCACTTATATAGCATTATCATGTCATCTCTTTTCCTTCTCTCCTGTAGTGTTGGTAGATTCAGTTTATTTAGTCTTTCTCCGTAGCTTAGGTCCCTTAAGCTTGGTATCCATCTTGTAGCGGCCCTTTGAACTTTTTCAATCTTGTCTATGTGCTTTTTGAGATGAGGACTCCAGACTACTGATGCATATTCCAGGGTTGGTCTAATGAATGATGTTATTATCCTTCTTAGCATGTCTTCATTTATGTATGTGAATGCTATTCTCATATTTTCAAGCAGTGTATACATGTTCCGTACCTTCTCGCTGATGTGGTCAGCCGGAGATAGTCTGTTATTGATAATCACACCTAGGTCTTTCTCTCTTTCTGATGTGTATAGGGTTTTATTTCCTAGCTTATAATCCCATTCAGGTCTTTTTCCACTTTTACCAAACTTGATTACATGACACTAGTCCACATTGAATTCCATTTGCCATGTACTACTCCATTCATGAAGTTTATTTAATTCTTCTTGCAGCTCTTTACAAGAGTCTGTTTTAGTAATTCTCCTTTGTATTTTTGCATCATCTGCAAACATATTCAGATAGCTCTCATTTCCAGTGTTACTGTTTATATCATTTATATACATTAAAAACATGATTGGTGCCAGCACTGAACCCTGTGGTACTCCACTAGTCACTTCTTTCCATGATGAGTAGTTTCCTCTTAGTACTGTTCTCATTTCTCTTTTTATGAGAAAGTCTTGCATCCAACAAAACAGCCTCGAATTCCTCCTTGATGGTACAGTTTCCATAAAAGTCTTTGGTGTGGTACTGTGTCAAAAGCTTTCTTGAAATCTAAATAGATACTGTCCACCCATCCTTCCCTTTCCTGTATTGTGTTTGTTACTCTGTCATAGTAGCTCAACAGATTAGTAACACATGATTTTCCTTTTCTGAAACCAAACTGTCTTTCTGTTATCATACTGTGTTCTTCTAGATGATTTACCCAAGCTTTTCTTATAAGCTTTTCTAATGCCTTGCTTACAACACTGGTCAGTGATACTGGTCAGTAGTTGAGTGGATTTTGTCTATTTCTTTTCTTGAATAAGGGGACAATATTTGCTTTTTTCCAAATATCAGGTAGTTTACCTTGACTCAAGGATTTCTTGAAAATTAAAAATAATGGTTTACTTAACTCCTTTGCACATTTTCGTAGTACCCAACATGAAATTTCATCAAGACCACTTGCTTTTCCTCTGTCTAATCTACTTAACTCCTCCTGTATTACTTATTCTGTTATTTGTATATCTGGTAGTATGTGTGGACATGCATGTTCCACATAGTCCCTCTCACAATTTTTTTCTTCTGTAAAAACTAATTGGAAATTCTTATTTAGTGCTTCACAAATATCTTTCTCTTGGGTATAAGTGATTCCCTCGTCCGTAATTGATTGTATTATATCTTTTACTTTGGTTTTGCTTCTGATATAGCTGTAAAACAGCTTTGGTTGATCACTACTTTTATTTATTATATCCTCCTCAAACTGTTTTTGGGCTTCTCTCCTTATTCTTGTATAATCGTTTCTTGCCTGTTTGTAATTATTATACACCCTTTCACTATTATGTCTTCTGTATCTATTCCACAATAAATCTCTTCTTTCTTTTGATTTTTTACATTCTGTATTGAACCATTTCTGTATTTTTTCCGCTTCTTTGTGCTGTGGGATGTACTTCTGGACTCCTATTTCATAAAATTCACAGAATTTTTTATATACAGCATTTAAATCTTGTCCTCTAAGCTCATTTTCCCAATCAACTTCTAAGAAATACTTCTTTAGGTCTTGATAATTTCCCTTTTTATAGTTTAGGCTCTTTTTGTAACTGTCATTGCTGTTTACTATGTCATATGTTATCCTGAAGTTATAATTTTGTTCTGCATGATCGCTTTTGCCGAGTGGAGGGTGATATATTAAACTGTCAATATCATTTTCTTGCCTAGTAAATATTAGACCTAGCACTGAAGGTACATCAATTCCTCTTTATCTGTTGGTTTCCCTCACATGTTGCGTTAGGAAGAACTCTTGTATGAGATCCAGGAGCTTTTGGTCCCAACAGCTTTCTTGGCTAAGTATATCTAGAGTATTCCAATTTATATTTGTATTGAAATTCCCATTTAGTGTGTGCGTATGTATGTGCATGTGAGAGAGAGAGAGAGAGAGAGAGAGAGAGAGAGACAGACAGACAGACAGACAGACAGACAGAGACAGAGACAGAAGGAATTCGTACAAAAGTACTGTAAGATCCTTCCGTGATCCTGGAATTCATTATGTTCTGGATAGTATCTCACCCCTTTAGAGTACACGTCTACACTGCTTCCTACAAAAACCATTTCACTCTTAAATCTAATTATGTATCATTGTCTTTAAAATTCTGCTTTATTAATGTAAAAATAAAAGTTGAATGTCTAAAACAAATACATTATCATTTTTATGATTTTCGATCCTTCCTCTATCTCCTATTCATTAGAGCTTGTACTTTACATGGTTGTACCCTACACTTGTGTTGTTAATAGTGTTTCTCTCTCTCTCTCTCTCTCTCTCTCTCTCTCTCTCTCTAACAACCACGACCAATAACAACACCGCCATAACACTACAACGTCTACCACACCACCACCACTAGGTCTGAATTTTGCACGGCGACCCTGTCATTCATTTTCAGTGGAAAAAGTTATTATAAAACTGTGACTCAGATTTACTAATTTCATCTCCCCCACTTCTCATTACACCATTATCTTTCCTGATGGAGAGAGAGAGAGAGAGAGAGAGAGAGAGAGGCGAGGAGGAAGAATGGAGGAACAAAGGCGGTGGACAACAGGGGAAGGAAAGGGAGGGAGGAATAAAGTGCGGAGAGGAGAAAGGAAGAGATAAAAGTAAGAAGGAATGTTGCCTCCCTTGCATTATTTTACAGATATTTTTATAGCAAATTCTCAGACGAAGTTCGTCCATTGTGCCACCTTTCCATGCCTTCCCTCGTGCTACACGGGCATCTAGTAGCCTCATGACTGGAATGTCACTCAGCCATTCTGCAGAACTTCTGCCTTTCAGAATTCTTTCATTCCCCGAACTGCATCTCTCTGGAACTCGCTTCTCCAGAGTTGTTTCCCTCCAAACTTCAACCTACAGCTGTTCAAGTCTAACTGTTACAGACATTTTATGAACAGAGGACACCAGTAATCTGGTGCATGGATTTTTTTTTTTTTTTGTTCATTTGTTTTTCCTTCCTCTGTTCTGTTATTTAAAAAAAAAAAAAAAAGGAGAAAGGAAGGAAAGGGTAAAGGTCTAGGGAACAGGAAAGAGTAATATATTGTGGAACAGGAAGAAGGAAAGGAGAGAGGAACAGGACACACACAAAGAAACGGGAGGAGTACACGAAGGAGGAAGAGATAATCATTGTTGGCCAAGAGAGGGATGGGAAAATCACCAGGAGACAATAACATCTACTAAAAAGAAAGTCTGTGTGATTGGCTACAGCCGGGCAGATTTTAACTTTTTTTTTTTCGTTTTCCTTATGTACATACTGAAATGTTTTAGTTTACTACATATGTAAACATCACGACATGAGTCAGTAAAGTTCTCTTTATCTCGCAATGTCCAGGTGACTTGTGTGACCATAAACGAATATCCTACATGTTGTTACGTCATCTGCATTCTGGCTGCCCTTTCCCCAACACACACCTCCCTTGCATATATTTATCCACACCACTCCTCCATCTTACGTAGACTCGCCGTGTTAGCCTCTCATTCTCCATTCCCCTCCACATGCCCAAACCATCTCAACGCCTAGGTTTATCCTATATGCTTTCTTAATTTCCATCAGTCCGGATGTGGTAACACTGGGATAAGTTTAACCGTAATACCAATCAGGAATTCTCTGTAGACTGGTGCAAATCACAGTTGTAGTGAATTAAGTCATGGAAAAGTTCAACCGTTATTATTTGTTTGTTTGACGGGAAGGTAATTGTATCTTCTCTCACACACACACACACACACACATATATATATATATATATATATATATATATATATATATATATATATATATATATATATATATATATATATATTCACTTTGTTTTCTATCCTTTTACTAAACCAGTCATAATGTTAGAAAAGAAATTTTTGGTCACTTCATTTGCATCATTGTCAACAATATCGGATAAATTTAATTCATGCACTGAAATTCACTCACTAGTTTTGGCTGCGGGTTTACGTACTTGGTGAGAGAATGGGAGCCTTTCCGTGCTGGACTGTCTCCTTATTCTAGCGCTATGCAGTGATGAGCGGTCAACGTGACGGGGATTATTAGTTTTCTTTCAGTAGGTGCTTCCTGCAGTTGGCCTGCCCTTTGTTCTGAATTGCCGGGGTCTTCTACGATCCTCTTCGAGGATATAATCAAGTTGGAATATTGACTGGGGTGGTACATCTGTCAAAATTATAACAGAAATGTCGTAAGGCCAGCTTAGCATGAAAGGAAACTGAATAGTGTTATTACAGTAGATAATTTTATTCAGGTGCATATCAGTCACAGGAGTGTAATAGCCACGTCTTGGTTCAGTAGCACACAATGATACCTGACCATCACCACCAACACTCCTGTTGCCCACCCTATACCCCCTGTAGTAATAACCAGAAATGTTGTTTCCACCGAAGTATTTTTATGGATTGTGATCAATGGGGTCTAGTGACTCAGAATCACAGGGATGCTGTCATGTACATGTTGGGCAATTTGTGTAATTAGCATAACTATATGGTAATTACTTCATATTTAAAAATTCATGTCTTCCATATAAATGCACTTACCGATATGATCTTCGTGTTTATACCCATGATTTTGACCCCAAAGAAGTCACTAAACATGCTTTCAACCTCGTATCTATGTTTATAATATGCATATTAAGTATAATGAAATTACTGTTGTGTAATTAATCTGTCGCATTATGAATAATGACCTGATTATTTGTCTACTTTCAGAATCATCATGGCGAGGCACTGCTTCTTTGTACCCTGTCACGGCAGAGGAAATTGGCGTATTGGCAAGCATTAAGGAATAAATACTCTCAACTCTCTAAGCAAGAAGGAAGATGATTCTCTTCCCTTTGAATTGGAGAAATTCGTGAAGTCACACGGCGAAATGGCAATAATTCATTGTCATAAGTGATACTACTCTACCCATATATCAGGATATAGAAATAAAAAAAATTTTTAGTATGAACAAGAGAAACGTGCCGTAGACATCGGAATCTGAGAAAATCTTGAAATCTCATGTAAAGTCGACTTTCGAGTTTAAAAGAAAATGTCTGATATATTGCAAGGAGTGGCTCCACAAAGATCCAAAACTGCCAGGTCGCTGGGATCCAGTAAAGCAATGTGAACCAAAAGAGAGGGGGGAAAGGGGTGCCCACATTCAAGTATGATTTGTCTGATAATTGTGATCAAAGTCACGATGATTGGGACAGAGAGGTATCTTTAAGGCTTTTTAGTGTACATATAGGCTTACCTGCTTAGGATGTGCAGTACCATGTTCGCTGCTATGACAGATTTCGCCATATCCCTATGAATACAGTAAAGGCAGAATCGTGCAAACCCATTGTTGAGGCATTGAGATATGTAACTGATCATATGAAAGCTGACAAGCATCAGACTTGGACAGCAGGTGAATTACAGTAATAATGTGTAGAAGGGTCAGGACAACTGTCCTGGAAGCAGATGTTAGTCCACCTGCTTAATTATTTCGGTGAGGATATTACTGTTATTAACATGGAAGGCAGTAACACTGTCACTAGATTTAGTTTTTTTTCTTTTTTTTTTTTTTTTTGTGAAACATTCAAGGTCAACTGAAGATGATGCTGTGGACACGATAGTAAGGAGGATCAAGGCTGAAGTAAGAAGTATTCCTCAACCTCGAGACCATAGCTTGAATGCTTTTTCTTCCTCGAGACTGTCAAGGACACAAGTGGACTCTTCTAAGACTCGTCTCTGTCTTAGTCTCTGATGGAAAGGTCACAAAGCCATCGCTTACACTAGCACAATATATCCAACAGCACATCAGTAAGACAAGAAACCAGACTACCTTGGGAATTGCTGTGAAACTACATCACAAACTCATCAGTTCTGAGCTGATAAAGACCCTGAATGAACATGGTTTATTAACCTCACACGACAAAGTCCTGCATTTCAGGAAATCAGCAGCATAATGTCTCAGAGAACACTAATGTATACTACTAGAAACTGGGCCTCACAGCTGAGCATGGGCTTATCTTTAGCTGGGGAGATAACTTTGATCTTATGATTTGCACCCCTAATGGGGAGAAGTAACTTCAACGTTACAGTGGCAGCAATTACAAAATAATCTTAATACTCAGGCAAGCTGGACAGAAAAATTGTAGTTGAAATTCAACATACAAAAATGTAAAGTGCTTCATTTTGGAAATAACATCCATGCGAATTACAAAATGAACAATATCCAATTATCAAGTACAGAAAATGAAAAGGATCTTGGTGTGATAATATCAAATTACCTAAAACCAAGTAAGTGCTACACCGAGACGGTTAAAACTGCAAACAAGTTAGTGCATGGGCCCCAATCTTCAATATTGTGTGCGGTTCTGGTCTACCTACTACAGAAAGGACACAGAAAAATTAGAGAAAATACAGCAAAGAATTACAAAAATTATACCACAACAAAGAAACAAACTACACGAGGAGCGCCTTGAAGAACTGAAATGATTTTGCATAACGAAACGCAGGTTAAGAGGCGACCTTATTGAAGTTTTGAAAATCATGGAGAGATATGACAACTTATACACGAATAAATATTTTGAAATAGACCGGTCGAGTCAAACTAGGAGTAATGGCTGCAAAATTATGGCAAAGCATTGCCAATCCTATGAAGCAAAATACTTCTTCAACAGAGTCATAAATATCTGGAACAGATTACCCTCAGATACCATGAAATATAACTCAATTAAGACACCTAAAATCAAATAGACAAGTTCTTGCACGTGAATCCCCAGCAAACTCTGTTTCTGTCTGAATAACTTAGTTTTACCAGCTTACACATAAATTCATTCCCCTTCTGTCTACAAGACACCCTGTAAACTTCATGTATCTGTACATAGCGTTGCATCATGTCATTATATATTTACTGGTTTATTAAGCGCAAATGCAGTAGTAGAATCACAGACTAGAATCTGCATGGATAGCCCTGAGTTAACAGTCACTACTCTTGCTCTCGACCCGTGATGGGCTGTGGATCACTGGGAGTACCTGTTGGTTAAGCAACTATCATCAAGATTTTTTTTTATAATGTACCAGGGGTCACTGCTTCAGGAGGTAACTTATGTACTTGTCCCACATGGGAAAGTTCCTTGTCGCAGTGGAGTGAACAGAGCTGGGGCCTGATTGACTGCTGCCTACCTTAAAAGTGCCAGGCAAGGCTGTTGCACCCACCTGAATATCCATATTGTGCACTGTGCAAATTCTGTGCAGTGTGTACAGACGCCCATTTAACTGAATGTACCTGTACATAATGTCATGCTTTAGTTATTTATCTATTTGATTATTCATTTTGCTTTATTACTTTCTCCCTGAGGTTATTCATACTACAGTAGCAGCTTATAGATTTTGTAGAATGTAACTTTTCCTTTTCAGTCTTTCCTATGAAATTTCCATGTCAGTTTTTCCATGCTGCATGGTAGTCCTTCTCACTTTTTCCTGTAGGGTTTGGAGGTGGGGGGAACCCTCTTGCTTTATTATCCTTATCTAGCATGTAGAACTAGATCTTGTAGCCATAGTCTACTCTTTAATAACTAGCCTCAAAAGGACCATAAGGTCTGTTGCTATTTGCTTTCCTCTTTATTCCTTTGTAGGAGCACTCATGCTATGGTAACAAGGTTCACACAGCATCCAACACACATTGTGATGCCAGGAAGTGTTGAAGTGGTGCAGCTCATGATCCCTCGACGAAAGACATCTGAGGTTTCACTTCTCCATCTGACAGACTAAAATCAACAATGTGAGCACAACACGAACCCATCTGAAGTAGACCCACAGTTCTTCCAGACAAGGCCCTGTCACTATCCGACAAGGAACATCTTCCAGTAAGTTTAATTGGGGCCAAGAGGAGGGATGCTGCCTGGTACTCAGAGTTACAGTACATCCTGGTCCAGAAGTGGTTGACCAGTCTGCATATAATGCTCGTGAGGACAAGATAGAGGCTGCGCTGAAGAACAAAGGACCATGTTTATTTTTGTCCCACTGTGGGATCTACCTCAGTTTCACCCTAATACAATGCAGCAAGCTATGGCCTGCATGGATAAAGCTATGAAAAGCTTTGAAATGAAGTTCAAATTTCTCACCTTGGACATGCAGCTGTACATTGTGGCTTGCCTCATAAAATGGAGTGTCCAAAATCAATGGAAAAGCATAATTCTAAGGCCACGTATAATGCACACACCACTGTCGTTTTTAAGGTGTACTGGAGTGCATTATAAACGCAAGTGGCCTTGAGGCACTGTTCCGCTCAGCCTTAACAAACTTTACCAGTATTCTCAACAGCTAGAAATTGCTGATGACACTTCGTACTTTTTGATTCGTAATGGCATCCCTACTGCATGATTCCCTGAAAGACAGATAAAAACACATGAAGAGATTACTGTATACACATAGAAGACAATGGAACATACAACTGGAAAGTTGTAGGTGGATTGCTTCAGCATCCCCACCATGATTGCACACTGTTTCATGAGGGCATTTTTTTTTTTTTATGTGAGGAAGAAGGAACCAAAGGCCATGAGCCCACAATAACAGTTGCCTCCAACAGAAAAACAAAATACAAGAGAGAGACAAATTCAAGATCCGTTCATTTCGAGATGCCTGGACACACTGCATTTGAAAGACTGGAGATCATAGGCAGCAGGAAATACAGACAGAGGGAGACAGTTCCAGAGTTGACCTATTGCATAAATGAAGGACTGGGGGTGACGGTTAACTCTTGCATTAGAGAGTTGGACAGAAAAGGGATGAGAGTTTGCTGCTAGATGGGTGCTACGTGCCCGTCGTAGAGGTGGAGGAATGCATGCAGACAGTTCAGAGGAGCAGTGACCATTAAAGTAGCGATAGAAAAGAGATAAAGATGCAACAGTGCGGCGAAGAGACAGAGGTTGAAGGGAGTCAGTAAGAGGAAGAGAGTTAATGAGACGAAAAGCCTTTGTCTCCACCCTATTGAGAAGAGCTGTATGTGGGTAGCCTCCCCACACATGAGAGTTGTACTCCACACAGGGGTGGATAAAACCCCTGTATAGAGTCAACAACTGTGCAGGGGTAAAGAAAGAATGGAGTCGGCTTAGCACACCCAATCTCTTGGAAGCAGATTTTACAAGAGATGTAATATGATCTTTCCAAGATAATTCCCGAGTAAATGAAACCCCAAACATGTTCAAGGATGATGCAGGATTAAGCTGAATATTATTAAACATTAGTGGGTATACCTGTGGAAGATTTAGACGGGTTGATAGGTGTCACAACTGAGTCTTAGATGCATTAAAAACAACAAGATTATTTATACCCCAGTCAGAGATACGAGCCAAGTCAGACATTAAGTGTGCCATAGCTTCATCACTTGTTTGTTAAAGTAACTGCTGAGATGGGCGCTGCAGGAAGCAAATGGAAAAATGAAGGGTGGAGTCATCAGCGTATGAGTGAATAGGGTTAGATGTACAGCTTAGAAGGTCATTGATGAATAAAAGGAAGAGAGTTGGTGATAGGACAGAGCCCTTAGGAGCACCACTGTTGATAGATCTAGGGGAAGAACGATGGCCGTCTACAACAGCGGCTATAGAACGACCAAAAAGGAAGCTAGCGATGAAGGCACAGATAGAAGGATAGAAACCGTAAGAGGGCAGTTTGGAAATTAAAGATTTATGCCAGACTCGATCGAAAGCCTTTGAGATATCAAGTGCAATGGCAAAGCTTTCGCCAAAGTCCCGAAAAGAGGATGACCAGGAATCTGAAAAGTAGGTGAGAAGATCGCCAGTGGAACATCCCTGATGGAACCCGTACTGACGATCAGAAAGAAGGTTGTGATAGGAAAGATGCCTTAAATTTTTCTATTGAGAATTGACTCGAAAACTTTTGAAATACAGGATGTTAAAGCAATTGGATGATAGTTGGAGGGTTGGGAGTGGTCACCCTTCTTTGGGACTGGCTGAATGAGAGCAAACTTCCAGCAAGAAGGAAAGGTACAAGTTGACAGACAAAGGCGAAAGAGTTTGCCTAGGCAGGGTGTAAGCACAGAAGCACAGTTCTTGAGAACAACAGGAGGGACTCCATCAGGCCCATATCCCTTGTTAGTATCGAGGCCAGTGATGGCAGAAAATACATCAGCTGATGAAATTTTAATGTCAGCCATGAGGAAGTCAGAGGGGGGAAGTGATGGAGGAACAGCAACAGAATCGTCTAAGGTGGAATTGGAGAAGAAAGTCTGTGCAAAGAGATCTGCTTCATCAGTAGAAGAAATAGCTACAGAACCATCAGAGTAGAAAAGAGGAGGGAAGGATGATGAGGTAAAGTTGTTAGAAAGGTTTTTGGCATGGTGTCAGAAGGAGCGGGAAGAATTCGAGTTGGAGAGTTGAGAGCATTTAGTACAGATGAAATTGTTTTTAGCAGAGCAAAGAACAGACTTAGAACGATTCCGGGCAGAAACGTAAAGATGATGTGATTCAGGGGTGGGTTGGCTCCGGTACCTTTTGTAGCCCCTCCTCTTGTGGACAACATGAGAACAAGCGTGATTAAACCAAGGCTTTCTTGCATTAGTCAAAGGATATGAGAAAGGAATGTATGCTTCCATGCCCGAGAGAATAACCTCCATAATGCGCAAGGCACACTTAGACGGCTCCCGGCCATTGGAGCAATAATCATTCCAGGGAAAATAAAAGAAGTACTGCCTGAGGGCCTCCCAGTCCATGGCCCAAAAATGCCATAGACGACGTTTCCCTGGAGGGTCCACAGGCCGTACCGGAGTGATAGGACCGGTTAAGGTGATAAGGTTGTGATCGGAGAAGCCCAACAGAGAGAAAAGATTAACAGTGTAAGCAGAAGGATTAGTTGTAAGGAAGAGGTCAAGTATGTTGGAGCTCTCTCCAAGGCGGTCTGGGATACGGGTAGGGTGCTGTACAAGCTGCTCTAGGTCATGAAAGTGGCTATCTTCTTGAGCAGCATTGTCTCGCTGAAATGAAGGAATACTTCTTCGCAGAAGGCTATCATAACTATGCCAGATGGATCACATTGGATCTCCTTGAAATAAGCAACATTCCAGATGATGCCAAGATGGAGTTTTTGGCTGAAGAACATATATGTCGCCATTCAAACAGCAGCCCAGCAGTG
Organism: Coenobita brevimanus; assembly: GCF_032717465.1. Lineage (NCBI taxonomy): Eukaryota > Metazoa > Arthropoda > Malacostraca > Decapoda > Coenobitidae > Coenobita > Coenobita brevimanus. The sequence continues at coordinate 17,638,376 of NC_136975.1, read as the reverse complement.
CTTGCAGACCAATATGGCGAGCAGACTTAGATCAAACAGGGGAAAGGTACATGTGGGCTGAAAGGGATATCAATGAATGCTGAGCAAATAGAGTTTTGGGCCACCTCTTTCAGCTTCTCACACTTCCCAGTGACTATCAAAGATATGTAGTATGCAGACATTGAGGAGGACTCCGAGCAGTCAGGGGCTAACATAAGAAGGTGAAAAACGGTGACAAGTCGATGCTGAAGATAGGAGTATGATATGCAAAGAACTGCAGATGCACTCTCATCCCCTGGAAACAAACTCATCTCATTTTTGCAACATTGTCGATGGACAGGTGACCCCTCCAGAAATCAGTGTAAGCAACTCGTCAGCACTGGTGAGAAGATGAACAAGGATTTGCTGCATCACTTCCTGATGACTTTCACAATACGACTGAAAAGCAAGTGAAAGTAAAGCAGCTTATGAAAATTTTTTTCAACCTGAAGGGGAAGCCTGTGTATAATGTGAAAGCTATATTTACACGACTACTTGCAGTCAGCTAACAGCAAGAGATCGACCTAAAGGGCATCTTCCAGTATGAGCTCAGTGCAGTTCCAGCAGCACTGGTTGACGAATTTGGCTGTTTAAGGAAGGGGGACAACTTGCCTTGGTCAGGCGAATAAATTGCCCTCATAAGAATGCCTCGACTCCAGATGTTCTTCGCGTTGATGCAAGTCATCTGTTGTAGCACATTATCTGGCCGGTATCTGGCACTGTGTCCGATATTGCTGACAGCATGAAGATGCGGCTTGGAAGTGACAAGCATGGATATGTTGAAAAGTTTGTGACCTTTGATCGATACGATGGAATAAGTGCAAGGGATCATGAACGACAGAGGAGAGCTACTGAAGAGGCTTAATTTTTCTCTTCCAGTTCGAGAGAGCTTCATGAGAAACAGCAGCAACAAAAGACAGCTGAGTCAACTCCTTTGTGCATAGAACCTTGGCCAAAGGGTTATTATGATTGGCCGAGCCAACAGTCTCTTCACCCATGATGAAGCTGGTGTCACTATCATAAGCTACTTGGCCAAAATAGCTGCTGAAGGAGCTTGCATCATCTGTCTGTTATGTGATGACAATTGTGTGTTTGCTTTGGCAGTGTAAGGGGTGTGGAAAAAGAATCTCTTCAACAAGTTCTGCATTCACATGGAAAAATGGGATGAGACAGTCCTTGACATCAGTGACATCAGCCATGAGGAAGTCAGAGGGGGGAAATGATGGAGGAACAGCACCGGAATCATCTAAGGTGGATTTGGAGGAGAATGTCTGAGCGAAAAGATCTGCTTTATCAGTAGAAGAAATAGCTACAGAGCCATCAGAGTGGAAAAGAGGAGGGAATGATGATGGGGTAAAGTTGTTAGAAAGGTTTTTGTCAAGGTGCCAAAAGGAGTGGGAAGAATTCGAGTTGGAGAGTTGAGAGCATTTAGTACGGATGAAATTATTTTTAGCAGAGCAAAGAACAGCTGTAGCACAATTCTGGGCAGAAACGTAAAAAACGTGATTCAGGGGTGGGTTGGCTCCAGTACCTTTTATAGGTTCTATCCTTGTTGTGGACAGCATTAGATCAAGCGTGATTAAACCAAGGCTTTCGTGCATTAGTCAAAGGATATGAAAAAGGAATGTATGCTTCCATGCCCGAGAGAATAACCTCCATAATGCGCAAGGCACACTCAGATGGCTCCTGGCCATGGAAGCAATAATCATTCCAGGGAAAATCAAAGAGGTACTGCCTGAGGGCCTCCCAATCCACAGCTCCAAAGTGCCACAGACAAAGTTTCTTTGGAGGGTCCACAGGCTGTACTGGAGTGATAGGACTGGTTAAGGTGACAAGGTTGTGATCGGAGGAGCCCAACGGAGAGAAAAGATTAACATTGTAAGCAGAAGGATTAGTAGTAAGGAAAAGGTCAAGTATGATGGAGCTCTCTCCAATGCGGTCAGGGATATGGGTAGGGTGCTGTACAAGCTGCTCTAGGTCATTAAGGATAGAAAAGGTGTAGGTTAGTTCACCAGCTGGATCAGTGAACGGAGAGGAGAGCCACAGGTGGTGGTGAACATTGAAATATCCTAGAATGGATATTTTGGAATAAGGAGAAATGGATAGAATGTGTTCCATCATAGAAGTAAGATAGTCAAAGAATTTTTGAGAGGCAGTCGAATTAGGAGATAAGTAAACAGCCCAGATATATTTAGTCAGAGAATAACAGGAGAACCGAAGCCAGAGTGTAGAGAATTCAGGAAAATCGAGTTCAGGAACACGAGAACAAGATAGATTATTGCATACATATAAGCAACATCCACCTTTGGCTTTGAAATGAGTATAGAGAAAGTAGGAGGATACAGAAAAGGATTTACTGTCAGTTGCCTCAGACAGCTGAGTCTCATTTAGAAAAAGAAGGTGAGATTTAGAGAAGGAGAGGTGGTGTTCAACAGAGCGAAAGTTAGAGGAAAGGCCGCGAATGTTGCAGAAATATAGATGGAGTTTCCTTCTCGATAATTATCCAAATGACTTTTGTAATTGATAAATGTAGTGGCAATCTGTCACATATGTAAGGATTTTTTCTATAAGCTTATAACATTGTTTAAGGAATAAATGTTATCTTTAATTATAATAGAAATGTTTCCTAGTAAATTTAAAACCATTATCTCTAGCGTTATATGAAGAGTCTATTATGATTTACTTATCAACTACCATATTGTCAAATCCTGTAAAATTTTTTGAATACATAAACTAGATCCTCTTCAACTCCAAACTTTGAAAGTTAAATAGCTTTAGATTTTCCAAACATTCCTCACATTTTTTCCTTAATACAGTAATCTCTGTAATATCCGGATGCCCAATTTCCGGACATCTCCAATAACTAAACATTTTCGTCCTGGGATCCAATACTCCCAAAATGGACCAAAAACTGCAAAACAATCGGAAAAAATCCGACTTTATCCCGCCCGTAATTTGAAGTTGGTGCGCGCCGCGTGGGCCAGCTGTGTTTTGGTGCGTTGTTCCGCTGATGTCCACTAGAGTGCCCCTGCATCCTCCCCACTTAACACCCATCTCTTGTTGTGTGTGCTTGCTCGTGTTAAGAGAATGGACTTCTGAGTGCAAATGACTAAGTTCAGTGCAAGACTTCATGAACAGTGTACTGCAAGTGCTTCAGGAACTCCTTCTTACTGTCAGAGTCTGAAAGGAGGTGGGTTATTCATCGAGATGGCCAGAGACTTGCTGTAAGTACCCAGAATGTTTTATATTGTACTGTATTTTCCATACTTACCTCTAACACCTCATTTCACTCTTTTATGTCCCTTATTGGTGTGGATAGTGTCTTAGATGCTATGCATGTGCAGTAGGGAGGTGTTTTTCTGAGTTAGGCTAGGTTAGGGTCCATAACTACCAGTCCAGAAGCCAGGGACTTGTAAGTACCCAGAATGTATAATATTGTATAAACTCACCTCTAAAACCTCATTTTATGGTTCTTTTGCATTTATTTCAGTCTTTTATGTCCCTTATTGGTGTGATTTGGGTCTTAAATAGGTGCAATGAATGTCCAGAGAGAGTTGTATAGGTGTTTTTCTGAGTCAGGGTCCATATGTACAAGTCCAGGAGTCTGGAGCCCAATATCCAGACAGGACGACTATCCGGACATGCCTTTGGCTCTATTACATCGGATATTGGAGGGATTACTTATCATTTTGGAACTCATCTGCATTCTCTCTAACCTTCAGTATCCTTCTTTAGGCCAGGGGTATTAGGATTAGACCAGGGAAAAAACAGAGATAGATGATTATTTTTCAGAATAGGTATTCGAATGCCTCCTAAGTGATAATCAACAATAGCTGCATGTGAGCTACCTGTGTGGCCAGTATCGGTTACAGTGCATACATACATTTATTTTAGAAAGTTCTACATGCGCAGATAATGCCTTTTTTTTTATAGCTTTAGGATAAAAGAATTAATTTTTAATATTAAAATATTTTTTGGATTCTGGGCCCCTGATTCATGACATGATGAGACCATTTACATTACCGATGGTTAGGAGACCAAAATATGGCATCATTTAATTTCGTCAGTTGGATAGCAATTTAACTCATATGCACCATCCCCTGACCTCACCCAACCCACTGCAAAACTGGGTTCCACTTGGCCATATTCTACATGGGGGCAATTGGCAACATAATGAGTGGCAGTTGTTTACAAGGACAATGTGAAAGTACTTATGCACCAAACTCAACCAGATAATAATCTCGTGCCCTCCAAGCACACATACTCTCTGCTGCCTTTGTTGTGTTAGAAATACTTGATGCACCAAATTACTTGAATGGTGTGAACCTGAACCAGCTCAGAGGCCTGCATGACATGCTCCTCAAACATAATTTCCCGGAAGAAACTGTAGGGGAGCGCAGTGATAGTTCGGCCAGGAGGATGGTTCGGCCACTGGCCTTCCTGAATAATGTAGGGGACCTAGATCATTGAGATTTCACATGAAGTTGCGTGATCTTGCCGACAAATGGCACATGTGTTTTTGTTTTGGTTGGCCGGGAAACAGCAACATCAGGTTAGATTTCATGATTTTTCATGACCCCTATGTACTTTTTCGGTGATCCAACGTAAGCAGTAGCTCCATTAATACTTCAGGGTTGTTATCCATATATAGTGCAAATATCATTTATTGTCTATAGGCGACGTGAGAGTAGATAACACTCGAACAGCTTATGAACTCTGGGTTTCGGGGCGCCATGTGTACATCTTTATACATGGGGGATGATTCGGCCACTTGAAGTGAGGGATGGTTCGGCAGGGTTGCCAGGTGGCCAAACCATCTCTCATAATTATCTAATAATTTATTTTCTTTATTTAACTATTTTTTTCTATCTATCTATCTATCTATATACCTAGGCTGCTTCCCCCAAGGAAAGGGAGGTAGCCGAGACAGGACGACGCACTCCCCATTTACTCATCCATTCAAACACATTCATTCGCATCTTAGCCCCAAAGGGGAGAACGGACTGATCCTCACCGCACCACACCGCACAAGGGTCAACTGCACAATGCAATCAGTGACATCTGCAGCAGGGCCCGACAGCAGAGCTGGTTTACCCCTGCCACATCATAACAGACTCATCCCCTTACCTTTTTTCTATAAAATTACATATTCTCTCTCTCTCTCTCTCTCTCTCTCTCTCTACTTTCCCTCAGAAATTGATGAAGCTTCTGTTTCAAGAAACGCTATAATTGGAGTATTACCTGAACCAGTTTCACAAAGCACTAAGCGAAGGCAAAGGTATTACAACTTTGGATTTTTGTTTCACTGGATTTAAAATGCGTTAAGAGTAAACAGCATGTAAGAGAAGTAGCTTTCATTTGACTCGGATATTTTCTTTCACAAAATTATAGTTTTATTTTATCTGAGATAGGCAAGAGTAGAGCCATTTAATTTCATTATAAGGAGATTGTTTGTTCCTTGTTTCATTAAAAGGAGATTGTTTAGGTAAAAATAAATCCAATAAATCATGTCAGCACAGATGAAAATTTGATTCTTAATTTTCCTACTGTATTTAATTCTTTAACTGAGCCCCAGAGGCAAGTGGTCAAATCATCCCACATGGTGGCCGAACCATCCAACGCCAGTGGCCGAATCATCCACACCAAGAGGGATGGTTCGGCCATTTTGGAGACCTTAAGTGTTTGGATTACTGCCAAGAAATGACGTAAGTTTAAGAACTGACAATAGCACACAAAAGAGCCAAAGGATGTGGCTTCCTCTTGGAATAAGCAGATTTTAAGAATTTCTTAAACTTTATTTATTATGATTTTTTTTTCGAAAAAGTGGCCGAATCATCACCGCCCTCCCCTACTCCATAAGCATGTTACCAATCAGCTTACATAGATCATGGAGGATCACGAATAAGATCTATCTCTGAGGAGCAAACTGGTAACCTGTGGACTGAGTACTTGTAAATACTGTAGTGCTTGTTCTGTTGAGTTTCATCCATACTGAGTGCACTGGTGACTGGAAGATGCACCTATTTTGTATTTACAATGACTGATTCCTGTCCTCTATTCTAGAGGCCATACTGCAAATACAGTAAATCCTCGTTTCTCACGCCACGTATTTTCTCTCAAAACCACGTGAAACGCAAAATGTCGAATTGTGAAGTAGAATCAATTGGAAAAATAGAGGAGCATTCTGGTGGGACATGTACAGTACCTACCCTATCATAAAGTACTATAACACCAAACAGGCTGTACCCAAAATTTAATGAAGAGTGTTCAATACTGCTAAAACAGCAGAAAATAATAAACATGTACCTGAAAGGACATTAAAGCTGTTATAAAGAGCTGCAACACCAAAAATCCTTACCAGAAATAAAGTGAAGACTGGCTTGAGTGGCAGGTGAAGGTGTGTTGAGGGTAGATTGGCTAGTTATTAGGTGACATGGTCCTCTCTGGGGAAGCCCCATCACCTATGCCGAAGCCCTCAAAGTTGAACTCGGGCTCCAGCACTTCCACTTCCTCTCTGTCCACTTCTCCTTCATCCACCCCTGCTGGCACGTCCAAGTTTTGCAGAATAGCAGCCACATTCTGTCTCTCATGCAAATGTCGTGTGATCCAAGCTTGTCTCTGCTCCTTTATGTTTCTGTTGTAGACAACCATCACTTGAGACTTTAGATCACTCAGGGTAGATAGGATGTTGGTAGCCTCAGGCATAGTTCTGGTGTATGCATCGAAGGTGGTTGCCATGTCGGTTATGGTGGACAGGGTGGTCGCAAGATGACCATCAACAAATGAGCATTGGTATGCATCGTCGGCTGCCGGCTGGGAGCGTCGAATTGTGGGGAAATTCGCAAATTGTGAGACAACTCGGAAACCCTTTTCTTGCGTGAAAAACGAGGCGTCGAAGTAAAATGCATCCAAATACGAGGACTTACTGTACTATATACACTTGAATTTATCTGCAGACAAGAAAACTGCTACATAGCCTCATGGATCAGGCTCAATATATGAAACATAAAGCATGTAGTTACTGGACTATTCAGTGCATCCTCAGATTCTGGTCTAGAGGTTTCAATGGCCAGACATTTGTACAGGTGTGAATGCACATGTTAAAGAATAGAGGGGGGTCTTGTGCTTTGCCATGGCAATATCATAGGCACACAGAGAAAAGCTGTTCATGCCCTGAAAAAAAATCTATGTCAAGTGCTTGAGGATTTTTGTGGTGTGCAATCTCAGGCAAGTGACCAGAACTGTGATCTGTGGGTCGTCATAACCGTGCACATGGCAGACAGGTTTTTGCCATCAGCAATTATCTCTCCCAACAATCAACATTTGCGTTCACTGGTGGGTACCAGGACAATTTGATTTGCAAAAACTGCAGTGGTGCCATCAAGTTGTGCTAATGTAGATCGTAAAACAAAAATAGTTGAGCAGGTGGCAGCATGTCTCGCAGGTCTCAATTATGCTAATTTCAGACTCAAAAGGAATGGCAAAGTCATATCTATGGATGCAGCAACAAACAGTATTATTATCTATTGCCTTGATACTGAGGTTGATTCAACACTACTTTTCGTGTGAGTCACATGAACGATAAAAAAAAAAAAAAGCACTCTGAGATGGAAATTCATCTGAGGCATAAGCTTAGCAAGCAACCGCCAACACTTTAACAAAGGAACCATGAAGAAAACTGCCAAAGGTGCTCTTTCTCAGCAGCTGAAACCTGCAGTAGTCCCAATCACAGCTGAAATACTGGAATATCATCCACTGATGGTGTGTATCTGCTGCACAGTGCGACATGGCCAGTAGAATGTACATATAATGTGTTTGAAATACGCAAACTAGGTTATCAGTAACTGTGACACAGAATGCACTGTTTGTTTTGATGGCTACACTAATCTCTTCATGTCTACTCTGCAGATGTGGTTTTGATGACACTACACTTGTCACAAACTCGCGACGATCAATCTTGTCAAATTGGAACAAGCCATGGCTATTCAGTAAAGTGATGGATGGATTGACGTCTTAGGGAGTTACGTGTTGTCAAAGCCATTCTGATGCAGATTATTTGATTGGCAATACAGTATTTACGCATGCTGAAAATATGGCACATCCGGTTACACTTTTTGGAAAAGACACAGATGTGCTAGTCATGTTAATCCATGGGGCTAGGACGGACAATGTGTACATGTAGTATGCCGGAGACAATATAAAGTAACCATAGTATCATACAAGTGATGCGTCCACAAATCCATCCTCACTTATGTCTTATCTATCTAGAAATAGCCAGACGCTGTAAACCCGTAAGGGGTGGCCATTTGTCTTTGAGTTACTGGTTTTGGCATATACCACATCAGGTTTGAACAGTCCCATCTAAACATGGCAGAGGCAAGAAGAACATTAAGACTGTTGGAAAGTGGTGACGAGGCTGTGTCTGATATGCTCCAGAGAAGTGATTCTAGTCATGACGAAGTAGCAGTTGCAGAAAGGAAAATGTTCCTGCTGAAATTGTGGTGTGCCACGCAGGCATGTACAACACTTGACAAACTATGAAATGATCTTTATATGCAAGGGCTGAGCAAAACATGTTGCAGTTGCCAACTCCAGAATCTCCCTTCCACTCCCACAGCAGCAAAATGTCACTCATATCGACCCTACTTTGCAGTTCAGGAGTGTTAGAGCAATGTCGAATATCTTGAACCCACAGAATGGGTTTGGGTATTGCCGGGTGGTATGCTCACCCCTATTCTGGAGGCAGGCCAATTGCACCATGAAATGTGTTGCTGGCAGTGTTCTGCAGATGGAAACCCATATATAAAAGAAGGTGCAAATGTCACAGGACTCTGTTGCACAGCTGAACTCTGTCCATCAGTGAAACATGCACAGATGCATGTGAACCTGATTGAGATGTGTTGACTGGTTTAAATGTTGACTAGTTTCACATGGTGTAAGAATTACTTTGGAAATCATAATGAACTTATCTGGTACCTGAGGTATTTCAGTTGTCACTTGTTTAAATCGGCATTGGTGAATGCAAGGGTTGAGCTTGTGTTATTTTCATGATTTTGCTTTGTGTTTTGCCATTTTCATGGCAAAATTATTTATACAGGTAAAGTGTATTAAATCACAAAACAAGTGTCAGTAATTGATTCTTCTTGTCCAGAAGCCTATAATAATGGTAAACTTGCCCATGAAGAACTTCTATTAATAATGTGGACATGCACTATACATGCCAGATGTTTTGGTTTTCTGGTCACCACACAGTTAGCTCAGGTGGACCCTTTGAATATTTTGTTGATTCTGACCTAGGAGGCATCAAAGTACCTCCGAAAATATCAACTTTCTCCATTTAATTTCTATGTACCACCTAGACATTACCTAATGCTCCTGAGCTATTGTGATATGGTGACCAGGACAGAACATAGTAGCAGTCAAGTGTTCATGTAGGTTCGTGTGTTGAATGGTAGAAATATCCAACAGATTTTTGTGAAAAACGTGGGACCTCAAGTGAGAATATCATGCAAGGGCTTTTCTTCATCAGATATGGCTTCAGGAGGCAACCTGGAGTTCGTGATAGCCGTCAGAACAAGAAACTGTCTACTAGTTAAGATTTTGATATTAGAATGATGAAATTTGTGTCAAAACCTATGTCTAAGAGGTTGAAAAAACATTAATATAGTACCAGGAAATACGGTAAATCAAAGACGGCTGCCAGAACTTTCACTGATGGTGTCAAAATCTGCATTATGAGAAACATATATGGGCCAGGTATTGTGATTATTGTGGTTATGGATTGTATCTTAGGCAAAGAAAAAAATATTTATGGTATGAATACAGACTGGCTGCTTACTAGAAGTGCTAAATTGTAAAATAATTGTCATGTATATAACAGAAATCAAGACAATGTACAGAAAATATTTCACTCTTTTTATTTTATTTTTAGGACATAAAATGAAACATTTTCAAATACTGAGACAATTAACACTGCAGAAAGAACAAAAGGGAAATGTGGAATAAATATAAGTTATATTCAACATAACCGTAATAAAATGCAACTTTGAAGTCTTTTTTTTTTTTTTTTTTTTTTTTTTTTTTTTTTTTTTAGTCATATTGATAGTTAAGAAGCATCACTGATCACCACTCATTATCATTCAGCTAAAGAAATGTCAGAATATTATGCTAAGGTATAAATGTTGACAAAGTTAAATGATGAGAGAATAACCGTTCACTGCAGTGGCGAAGATATGGGGTGCCCTGGGGGGCGGCATGTTCCCCCTATTCAAGGCCTGAAACCCCCCCCCCCCCGATAGTTGTCCCCCCAACAGAAAACTATGGGCAAAAGAGTTGCATATATGGATGATTTTTTTTTTATGATGGATTAAGTTTATACAACATGTGGCAGCACTGTGGTACCACTGTGGCTGGCAAAATATGCACCTTGATCGGTCTATAATTATCATAGGCATTGAACTAACGGTGTACAGTTTCGAGTTAAATTCACAATTATTTCCATTTAAACAGTAAAACCTCGATATACAGAACCCTCTTTTAACAAATTTCGGTTTAACGACCACCTTGAGCTGGCCCAATGTTATGCTTATTTAAAGAATTGTTTGGTAAAAGAGTGGATGCGCAGGAAACAAAAATAAGCATGGCATCACAAAACACAAACTCACACCCGCACTCCTCTGCATCCATCAGAAGTTGCAGAACACTGCATCAGCCTCTGGGTAACCATCATCGTGAAAGGAGCAATAAACAGAGAATTTGCTGAGAAAAAGAGCCATTACGATCTTATCCCCATCCTTATATAAGCTTGCATTGTTCTAGAATTATCTGCATTCTACGAGAACAACAGTTGCCAACTTGAAGATATCCAAAACTGCCACAGCTATCTTACATTACATAACACTGTAAATAATTTAGCATACAAACTTAAACTGAATTACATAATTTAACAAACAATCACAAATGAAACATCATTGAGAAAAAGAGCACAAAATTTAATGCATAACTCACGAAACAACTATGCTCACAAACAGCAGGCAAACTGGCAACTCTGACTCGCACTGAAACCACGGTAAACATCGGGAATCAGTGAGAAAGTTCTCGACTACCTAACTGACAAATCCCGCTTCTAAACAGTATGAATAGTGTACCTGGCTTGGGGTTCGCAACAATATTTTCAGTCAGTGTGACTTGTGAAGGGTATTTCTATTCAATATGCAGTGAAATATTGGGGCATTTCCTGACTGGGAAATAATCAGCAGATGAAACTGAGCTACATGCACAAACCCTTCGTGGGCCAGGGGTTACCAAGTTACACAGAAGGCCGATGGAGTCCCGGTGGATCCCAAACCTTAATGGTGTACTTCTGCCATATTCATAAAGCTATATCTACTAAACTTTGTACATATGTTGCCCAGGACATGGCACGTGGAACCAGCCCACCAAGTGTCCCGTTTTTTTTTTTTCTTTTTTTTTTTTTAACATTTTTTTTTTCATTGTATCACAATTTTATTAAAGTTTGAGTGTGGAAGGACTGATTCTACACTTAATTGAATGTCTGATTGTTAGTATTCTTGGAACAGGTTCTCAAAATAATAACAAGTTCATGTGTAAAGTAAATTAGCATGATCATAAAATAAAACTATCCCTATAATGTTCAAATTTGGTGCAACATTTTTTTGTTTTATCCTCTTGATGAACATCTTCTGTATTACTACCACCACTTGCATTTTCAGAATTATCATCAGCACTCAGAAGAGACTCAACCCTAATCACACTAATTTCATTGTCCGATTGTTCAAGCACTTCATAATCATCAGTGTCAGAAACAGATAAATCACCATCTGAATAATTTTCTTCTTCTTGGTCACCTTCTGCCACCGCCATTGAGGCATAAAACTTTGCTGCTGATATTGACATTGTCCTAATGTTTATAGTCTGAAATATCTGAAAAATATCTATTAAAAAAATTAGTCACACGAAAGGCCAGGTGGTACTGACAGTTTTTGCAATGACACTCCTTAATCATGCGAGATTTTTTGATCAAATTTTATGAGGATATAAAATAACCATCTACAATAAAAGTCATGAGAGGCCAGGCTGTGAAAGTAAAAAATGGCTTAATGGCAACATTTAAAAAACCATGCTGGGGTCCGCAGGGACCCCATTTGCCCACGAGGGGTAAGTGTTAAAATACATACCCAGTTTGTTACTGATATTAGTTCCATGCATCCTTCTGATGAGGAGGAAAATGTGTGGCTAGACGACAGCGGTGAATCAGTCTGAGACGATGGCAGCATAGCTGAGGAAGACAGTTTTGCGCAACTTGTGAAACACCAGCAGAACGAAAGAGCTAATTCATAAGCCTCCAAGACCCTTCTGACATCAGTGCTGGACGGACTGACGATCTCAGACTCACAATGTGGCAAAAAGAGACGGGATTTCTCGGCAAGATGGTATGAACTGTACCCAAGGCTTGAGTATTCAGTTAGTCAGGATGCTGCTTTCTGCTTCAGTTGTAGGTTGTTCCCAATTCCTGGCCTAACCATGTCAGAGAATACCTTCACAGTGCCAGGTTTTAGACATTGAAAAATAAAAATAGAGAAAGACCCTGGATTTGCACTGCATAAAAGAAATCATTATCACAAGGCCACATTTTATACATGGAAAGACTTTCAGTCCCAGATTGAATCAGAAAAGAATATCAATATTGCGTTTAGGTTCATGAAAAACACATAAGATTAAACAGACATTATGTGAAACACGTTGGAAAAGTACTATGTCTAACAGCAAGACAGAAAATTGCACAGAGAGGTCACGGAGAGGACAATGGAAGCAGCAGATGAGGCAATTTTCTTGAAATATTGGAGCTAGTCTGTTAATATGACACCTGACAGGAATACATGAAGTTATGTAAAATATACTAACCACGGACCCAGAATGAAGTGCTGGAGATTCTTTCTTGCATTATAAAAGTTGAAATATGCAAAAAACTGCATGTCAGCACTGAATACTCAGTCAAGGTGGATGAAAGCAATGCCATCAGTGAAAAAAAACAGTTGCCACGTGTTGTAAGGTATCTTTTCCAAACTAATATCCATGAAAAATTTTGTAGTTCTGTCCAGTTGTGTGGACCTAGTGCCAAGTATTTGAAGAAGAAAATGATTCAGATACTATAATCTTGCATAATAGATCGAAAGGATTGCGTAGGACAAACTTATGATGGGGCCTCTGTGATGAGCGGTGTGAACAAAGGTGTTCAGGTACTATGTAAAGAGGATGATCAGAGAGCCGAGTATGCTCATTGCTACAGCCATAGACTGAATCTGGTCATAGAAGATTGTGTTGTCTACTAATCCAACTGATAAATTCTTTAGATTTACTGAGACTGCATGCTTTCATTTCCTGACATGTGCCTCATGGGCTGTTTCTAAAAAAAAAAAAAAAAAAAAAAAAAAAAAAAAAAAAAGATGCATCCTAAAAAGCATGGAAAGAAGCTAAAGAAACTAAGTGACGCGAGATGGTTATGCCAGTACTTGTCCTGTAAAATCCTTCTACATACACCTCCTGCAGTCATGGCAACACTGAATGAAATAGCTGAGGCACACACACGAAAACTTGCCCTTAATATAAAAAGCTTACTCAAGAGTTTTGATCATAGTCTAGTTATCTCAACTGCTATTTTCACTAGCATTTTCCAAGAAAAAGTTATCTGACATGCAGCAATCTCCATTGCTTCAGTGGTTAGCTGCAGCAAACGTGGTTCAGACGGTTGAAGAAGACTTGGCTTTTCATAGGAAAGAGAAATGCTGACATGAACTGTGGGTGAAAGCTGAAGGTGCTCGAAATGAAGTTGATGGTGTATCTGTTGAAGATCTAGCCCAGAAGAGGACGGCTAGACCCTCTAGACATCTGCAGGACAGCATGGTTCTGGAGTCAACTGGCCAACAAAACACAGAAGACAGCCATGATTCACTTGAGAAGTACTATATAGGTCAATACTATGAAATACTGGATAGGTCACTTGTAGAACTGCACTCAAGGTTCAGTTATGCCAGTAAAAAGTTACCTAAATCAATGTCTCTGCTAGATCAACGTAGCACAAAGTTTTCTTTATTTTGGCACTTTAAAACCAATGGTTGAACACTGAACAGAACTGTGTGGACATTGAATATCTAGATGTAGAGCTGCGACAAACAAAAAGGCTTGTGGAAAAGAAGAAAAATGAGCCGCTTATTGCTAGCAATTAGTTAACCTTTCAACTTTCATGAGTCCATATAAGGAGGCATTCCCAGATCTCTAAGTTTATTAACATTGTGCTGGTACTGCCACCAACTTCAGCATCATGTGAGAGAAGTTTCTCCTCAATGCAACTCAGCCAAACCTACCTGTGAAGCACCATATCTGACTCCAAACTCTGATCACTCGGAGTTATTGGGATTCATCCCAACAGAGCAAAAGAAACTTACATAGAACATTTTGCTGCTCTGTTTGCACAGAAACATAACAACAGAAATATACAATTATTTTGAGATGCGTTTAACTGCTGCTGTTTGTAACGTTCAGTGGTATATGAAGACAAGATATATAACAATCTATCTGTGTATTGCCAGATTTATAACTAAAATGTTAAAATTACGTTTGTACCCAGAAGTTTCTAAATCATTTCCATTTGCCACATATGAAAGCGTAATTAAGATGTAATTACAAAGTACAGTACTTAGTTGCATATGTTCGTACACCCTCCCCCCAAAAGTATCGGCCCTCTAACGGCAGGTATCATTCTGAAACATGGAGGAAGCATTGTGATATATGGCATTCTGTGTTTATAAGTGAAAGTATTATCTATGGTAATTATTAGAACTTGAAATTGCCAAAAAAAAAAAAAAAATCACATACTGAGTGGTAAATGTTTTGAGGCATTAGATTTATAGTCATTTGTGTCTGCAGAACTCGCTCATTTTCACAACCATCGCACCCTAAGGTGCCGATACATTTTTGGGAGGGTGTATATATATATATATATATATATATATATATATATATATATATATATATATATATATATATATATATATATATATATATTTCATTTTAGTTTAATTCATGTTTATTTTGTGCTAATTATTGCCGAATGCAACAGGAATAATTAGTTTTGTGTTTTCATGTTATCTTATTTTTTTTTTCTTCATTCCTTTTGTTGTTCATCAACACAGTAAATGGTATAAAATTTTCATTCAAGATATGGCTCTAGTTTAACGTCATGTGCTATGTGTGCTGGGCCCATTCAGAAAAACAAGTGCCCTCCCCCCCACCCCCATATGCCCCTCCACAAAATGGACCCTAGCTGTGTTACTGGTTCATTCTTTATAAAAGTATGTCCAATCTTGCATACTCAATCTCTGGTCATCACTAAGATTATCCTGAAGAGTTGCAAAAACATTGTCAGTTATGTTTTTACACGTGTTGTGATCTGATTCACACTTACACATTTCAGAAAAGTACATCTGTTTTTATCTGTGTGCACCTTTTAGTGTCACACATTGACCTGAGACAGTTGCAAATATTTAGCTCAACGACTGCCTGAGGAGCAGGAGGATCCAAGGTTCGAATTGGCACATAGCTTTTATCTAGTATTTTCTATCCATGGTCTGTTGGTGGTGTCAAATTTGATGTTGCAGTATCACCATCCCATAAGAATCATGAGGGGAAGTATGAAATTTTATTTTATTTGGTTCATCTGTAGCATTTTTTGCGGTTCAGAAAACAAATAAAAATCACAGGACTTTAGTCAGTTTCCCGGTAAATAAAAATACTGTTATTTCTTCCGGGATCCCTGGAAAGAAACACTAATAATAGGCCTGTGTTTGTATTGGGCAGGACATTGTTTAATAAGCAGTAAAGTCGGGGAAAACCATTCGGACTGTTCGCCTTGTATTTCATCCTCTGCGACTTCTCACTTCACTTTGACGACTAAGCTTTTCTAAGATGAAGAGGCTTGGTATGTTTCCCTGCCCAAAAGCTGATTTTTTATATTTTTATTTTTAATTTGGTGCCCCAAGGAGGAAAATGATGGACATCCCCTAAGAGTGATGCAAACACAGTAGCAGGCGTAATTTGGCCCGGATAGTGCCATCCCTTCTTGGAAGTGACTGTACATTTAACAGGCTCTCAACTTTTGAGCCTTTCTTTTTTTCCTGAACTCTCACAATCACCACACATTTGCTCACTTATACGCCGTAATTTCTTTAAACACGTCAATCCTCAGCCATATTTCAAAAAAAAAAAAAAAAAAAAATCTTATCCCCAGATGATTTTATTCAACTTAGGTGAGACTATTCGAACTGGAATGGTTAGATACAACTTTCTTTATCCGCTTCACTATTAAAGCTCTGTCTTCATCAGAATGAAATGGTCTAGTGGTAATAAGGATAAATGGAATAATGCATCACCTAACTGAGGTGGTTTGATTACTGTAGATTTTAGTTTCTTAATGGGTACGATTTTCCCATAGCTGCATAAAATCATCTGGCAGCAGCACACAATAGAAAAACTCAGACGAGTACCTACCCTGTAATGAATGATGTGAAAGTACTGTTTATTTGTTTATATATGTAACATCCTGTCGTTTGCCACACCAGGAGCACAGGGATGAAGGGCTAGGGTGCTCAGTACGGACAAAGAAGTCGAGAATGACCAGCCACCTTCTTTTGACTAGCATTATTTTAACACTATATCCCAGTATCTGTTGGGCATAAAGCACAGTTGGCCACATCAGATTGGAGCTCCTTAACCCACTACGCCAACACCAGTCAGAATGGAAATATATCTACTATCATTTCCAACGACATCGAACCACACAAATATAATAAATCAATTAAAAATGTGCTAATAATACTCCTCTCCCTGCCAGAGCAAAAGACCTATCCTAAACTAATTGAATAACCTAGAAAGAACATGATGTTGATACTATACTGTGCAATGTGACACAAGGGACTAAATACAATGAAAATATATCCATCTATTATCTAAAAATTGTTTCATCGGGAACCTCGAGGCCTAGGTCGAAGGTATTCAGTGTCGATATTTAATCTATCTTTCTATCTATATACCTAGGCTGCTTCCCCCAAGGAAAGGGAGGTAGCCGAGACAGGACGACTCATTCTCCATTTACTCATCCATTCAAACACATTCATTCGCATCTTAGCCCCAAAGGGGAGAACGGACAGATCCTCACCGCATCACACCGCACAAGGGTCAACTGCGCAATGCAATCAGTGACATCCGCAGCAGGGCCCGACAGCAGAACTGGTTTACCCCTGCCACATCATAACAGACCCATCCCCTTACCCGCACCTGACCTGACTAGCTGATCAGACCAAATGCGGGAGAACATCCCCTCAGGGCTGCGTCATCACTTATTCTTTCACAATTTCTCTCCATTTATTTCTGTCAACGCACAGCCACTCTTCCTTGCTCAACAGACATCCCTCTCGCATCCAGCGCTCTCTTCACACTGTCCATCCATCCTATTCGTGGTCTCCCTCTCAGCCTTACACCTCTCACATCAGATCTAGTTATCTTTTTCACCAATCGTTCATTATCCATTCTCTCCATATGCCCAAACCATTGCAACACCCTCTGCTCAACTCTACCAGCTATCTCCCGAACAACTCCAGTTCTCCTTCGCACTTCATCATTTCGCACTCGATCCATACGCGTCACTCCACACATACTCCTCAGACATCTCATCTCCATTACATTCAAACTTTTCCTCTCTGCTACACCCACATTCCATGTTTCAGCCCCATATAATGCAGTCGGTACCACAACACCCTCATACAGCCTTCTCTTTACATCCATTCTAAGCGAACGACATTTAAACACTTTTTCATTCCTCCCAGCACCTTTCCTACTTCATTTATTCTAAACTTCACTTCTGCATCTATTCCTCCATCCACAGCAACATGTGACCCTAGATATTTAAAACAATCTACCTCCTGAAGCAACTCACCATTCAAAACTATATTCATCCCCCTACCATCTATCAACCTCGTACACTTCATCACTTTACTCTTATTTTCATTTACTTTCAATTTCCTCCTTTCACACACCCTTCCAAACTCCTCTACCAACTGTCTCAATCTCTCCTCTGAATCAGTCACCAGTGCAGTATCATCTGCAAACAGCAGCTGCTTCAGATTCCACTCTCCTCCATCAACATTTACCAGACTCAGACCACCTAAAACTCTTGCATTCACCTCCCTTACAACACCATCCATGTAAATATTAAACAACCAAGGCGACATCACACATCCCTGTCGCAGCCCCACTCTCACGGGAAACCAATCACTCACAGCATTTCCCACTCTTACACACGCTCTACTATTTACATAAAAACTTTTCACCCCTTTTAGTAACCTACCATCAAGTCCATACAATCTTAAAACAGTCCACAAAGCCTCCCTATCAATTCTATCATACGCTTTCTCTAAATCCATAAATGCCCAAAACACATCCTTGCCTTTCGCTAAATACTTTTCACACACTTGTCTCACAGCAAACACCTGATCAACGCATCCCCTCCCTCTCCTAAAGCCACACTGCTCATCCCTAATCACTCCCTCTGTACCCTCTCTAACTCTCATAATTAACACTCTACCATACACTTTACCTACAACACTCAACAGACTTATACCCCTAAAGCTAGTACATTCATACTTGTCACCCTTGCCTTTATACAACGGGACCACACAAGCACTTGCCCAGTCAATTGGCACCATACCTTTCTCAAAGCACACATTCAACAATCTTACTAACCAGTCAACAATAGTCACTCCACCACCCTTCAGGCATTCCACAGCACACCCATCCATACCTGCAGCTTTTCCTGTTTTCATATCCTTTACTGCCTTCTCCACTTCTTCCTTCGTGATCAAAGAATCATTCAACTCTCCCAACACATTTATTCCTTGCACCCTTCCATCCGCCACAATCTCAGCCACCCTTTCCTCCTCTACATTTAACAATCTTTCAAAATACTCTGCCCATCTCTTCCTTACTGCATCCATCTCAATTAACATCCTTCCATCCTCTGCTTTTACTCGTTCTTCCTTCCCAGACTCTCCCTTTCGCACCCTTTTCACCTCCTTCCAAAACATTTTCTTATTCTGTTGAAAATTCTCTGTCAGCCGCCTACCCCACCTCTCATCTGCTGCCACTTTAGCATCACACACAGCCCTTCTCGCTCTATTCCTCTTTTCCTTATACCTTTCATATGACATCTCATCCTTCCTCTGCAGCCACACTTCATATGCCCGTCTCTTCTCAGCCACAGCCATACTTACTTCCTCGCACCACCATTCACTTCCTTTTCTTACACCACCACCCACACGTCTCACACCACACACCTCTTCTGCATGCCCCACCACAGCACTCTTAAACAACTGCCATTCCTCCTCCACGCTGCCATTTTCCCGATCTTTCACTACGTTCCACTCATCTTTCAATTTCTCCTGATACTCTATCTTTTTCTCTCTTTTATCCAACTCACCCACTTTCAAAACCTCCCTGCCACACCTAACCCCCTAGCTCTCACCCATCTCTTACCTACTCTTAACTTTCCCTCCACCAGGTAGTGGTCAGACATACCTCCACTCTCCCCTCTCAGAACTCTCACATCCAACAATCTTCCTATTACATTCCTAGACACAACCACATAGTCCATCAAGGCTCTATCAACAACCCTTCCACCCTCCTGTCTCACCCATGTATACTTATAAATGTCTTTCTTCTCAAACAGCGTATTCCCAATCACCATCTCTCGCTCAACACACATCGCTATCATTCGTTCCCCATTTTCATTTCTTCCAGGCACACCATGCATACCAACTACGCCTTCAACTGCTACATTTCCCACTCTAGCATTCAGATCTCCCATCATTGCCACATTCACAGTCGCTCCAAAACTCTGCAGACACTCATCAACATCATTCCAGAAAGACTCCCTCTCTTGTTCATCCCTTTCACTACCAGGCCCATATGCACTCACAAACACCCACAACTCACGTTCAAATTTCACTTTCACCCACATCAGTCTCGATGACACCTCCTTCCATTCAGTCACACACTGCTGTACTTCCGGACTCACTAACAAGGCCACACCTTCTCTTGCCCTTCCTCTATCAACACCTGACAATCTTCCATTCACACTTCCAAACATAGATTCCCCCTTCCCTTTCATCTTCGTTTCACTCAAAGCTAACACATCCAACTTTCTTCTCACAAACATTCTCCCAATCTCCTCCCTTTTAGCCTCAATTGTACTACATCCACGCACATTCATAGACCCAATCTTCAGGGTACGGGGATAACTCCATCCCCCATCCCTACATCTGGCATGTCTCTTTTTAGGAACTAAAAAACAGAGGAGGGGGTCCCTATTCCCCTCACCCCGCCCCTTTTAGTCGCCTTTTACGACACGCAGGGAATACGGTGGCAGTATTCTTCCTAACACAACCTGGCCGCAGAGTAGTAGTACCACCCCATAGTGCGGCCAGGTTGTGTCCCCCCCGCCACAGGAGAGGGTAATCTACCTAAGTTACCTAATTCACTTCTCAGTGGCATTTTGTGAGAAATAAACACCAAACTTACCTAGGATGAACAGCCTGAAGGGCGCCATCCGGTTGGAAAGGCTAATCCACTAAATAAATAGGCGTTGAAATTCTATATGCTGACCAGTAGTTACAAACACAAATATAAAAAAATGCACACTCACTCTCTCTCTCTCTCTCTCTCTCTCTCTCTCTCTCTCTCTCCCCGCCATTCAAAATGCATAATGCTGATTTTTTGTATTATGTTGGTAAAAGTATACGAGTGTGAGTGATTTTGTGAGACTGCTATAGAAGAACACTTCTTTGTAGCGGTCCCAGTCTAACCCTGCAGCTCCAGCTATGCAATAACCCATCAACTCCCTCTCTGTCCCCTGGGAAGAACAACCTTGTCTCATTTAATGCTAGTAAAACTAAATATACACAATTTACTACTATACAGATGTTGCCAGATTCGTATATTACCGTCAGTGCTACTAATATTCCCATTTCCAAAAGCATTGAAATTCTCGGCGTCTCACTTAACAATGCCCTCAACTGGACCTGCCATGTCAGATCACTTGCTAAAACTGCCTCAAAGAAATTTAGATTATTGTACAGAGTCCGAAACTTCTTGACTGCCGAGCAGTTAGCTATAATTTATAAGAGTCATGTGCGCTCTTAGCTTGAATATTGCTCACCCTTGTGGAATGGATGTGGAGAGGTTGCATTAAAACAACTAGACAAACATCAGAACAAAGCTATTCGAATTATTAACAACCCTGCCATTACAAATAAACTACCTCCCCTACAAGTAAGAAGGAATGTTTCCTCCCTCGAATTAGTTTACAGATAATTTTATGTCAAATGCTCAGACGAAGTTGAGTCCATGGTGCCACCTCTCCATGCCTTCCCTCGTGTTACACGGGCATCTGGTAGCGCTTATGACTGGAATGTCACTCAGTCATATTGCAGAACTTTTGCCTATCAGAATTCTTACATCCCCCGAACTGCATCTCTCTGGAACTCGCTTCCCCAGAGTTGTTTCCCTCCAAACTTTAACCTACAGCTGTTCAAGTCTACCTGTTACAGACATTTTATGAACAGAGGACACCAGAAATTTGGTGTATGGATTATTTTTTTTTTAATTCATTTGTTTTTCCTTTCTTTGTTCTGATATATATATATATATATATATATATATATATATATATATATATATATATATATATATATATATATATATAACATCTCTTACTCCCCCAGTGTTTTTCTCACACATTTACAAATGCAGTACTTTTCCTAGTTTTAAAAATTTCCTCACACTGCAATAACTTCCTAACACTTCATTACACCTTTCTTTAACTGTATCAACATCTCTCTCACACTTTGTCAAACTTGCAGCCATTTGTTTGTAGCAAGCTACCCACCGAATACCTCTGAACCCATCTTTGAGCAATACTTATGCTCTACTCTCAGCTTTCGCTCATTAACATCTAATGCATGTTTATCATACTCTTTCTTACACTTTTTCATAACATTCCCACATTCCACGCTTCTTTCTTTTTCCCCTCAGTCTTTCGATCTGTCTCACCTTAGGACTTTATCTCACTCATGTAATATGTTTTTGCAGCATCTGTTTAACAGTTTTAGGACAATATTTTAAAAGTGCTTTCCAACTACTTCTCACTTGTGCATTATTATTATTACATTTTTTTCTGTATGTCTTCCTTTTCTAAGCATTTCATACCACAGACCCTCAGGTTTTTATCACACTTATTTACATCTTTCTTTCAATTTGCCGATCTTTTTCTCACACTTTCTCACACTTACATTTACCATCTATTGTAACCCGGCCTCTACAACAGCTCTGAGCCACCACTGTCGCTCAATAGTCAAGCTCTGATGTCAGTTTCCACCAGCTTTTAAAATCTGATGTATGTTTATCTCACGCTGCAAGTTTATTTTAGTATGGCAACATCTTTTTCTCTTCTTCAAATAATTTTCGTTATCGTTTTGCAAATTTCAACACTGTATCTCGCTATCTTACCTCTCTCTCTCTCTCTCTCTCTCTCTCTCTCTCTCTCTCTCATATATTCTGTCTTCCACCTACTTGTCTATTTCAACCGTCCTATCTCTTTTCATATCTCTCTTTTCCTCCCCCTCTCTCTCTATATCTGTCTATCTATCGATCTGTCTATCTCTTTATCTACCTATGAATCTTTCTATGTATCTCTTTATTTATCTGTCTCAAAATTCATGTGTTCTATGTATTTTTCCCGCGCATGACCCTCTCCAAACTTCTCTATCCTTTGCATTCTTCGTTTCACCTTCAGTTTTTCCTTCCCGTCCCTTATTTGCATCATCCCATTCCGGTTCGCCCTCCCATCACTCCTTGTTTCATCATTCTCTTCCCTTGACCCAATACACCTTTTTACACCCTCCTTGACTTTTTCTCACACTCAGTTTTCCTGTTCTTCATTCATCATACTCCATATTTCATCCTTTCAAACCACGTCCTGATTTCCTTTCCTATGCAGCAAACTCTCTATGCTTTCCTAACCTTCCATCACCTCAAAATAACTTCACGTCGCTCATCATTCCTCATAATCCCAATTCCCACTCGTGTTTCCCCACGTTTCCCTTTTCAAGTCTTCTCTCCTCTCACCTGAATTTCACTTCGACTCTCCTTCTTTCCCTCTCCATATTCTTTAACCTCTCCTTCCTGTCCCTCCCTTCCTTCTTCTCTCCCCTTCCTTCTCCTCCCTTTGTTTTATATTCTCTTTCCCCTCTCCTCCTCCTCGTCTCCCTAGATCCCACTAGAGCAATGACGAATCGCCTTCCGTCATAACTCATCCTCCCCCCAAATCCCTCTCCTTTCTCTCCTCTCCCACCTCTTCCTGCCTCCCCCACCCCTCTGCTGTCCCTCCTGTACTGGCTTCAAGAAAGCATATTTTCCGGGGAGGGCCTTGAGTTTCGACGGGTTCAAAAATAAATTCTTGAACCTCTTCCGAAATGCAACACATCGCAGTGGATGGTGGGGTAATGTGAGCTGGAGAGAGAGAGAGAAATGAAGACGGGATGAAAGAGAAGCAGAGAAGCGATATATACAGTATATATGAGAAAGTGAGATAAAAGTGTGGAGAGGAGAAACGTGTAGTGTAACGAAACTAGAACAAGTACATTTGTGATATTCTTGTGTGGAAGTGTTTTATAATGAAAAACTCTCCTTATCTTTCTTCAGCCACTAAATAAACCCATACACTACTGTATCATCGCAACGCAAACAGTCCTTCAGCATGAACTCAACAGACGATATCTGCAAGACCCGGGTGGTATGGTCAGTTTCCTATGATCCACTGAATTCAGCCCCAGTTGTACAATACCAAGAACAACAACAACAACAACAACGACAATAGCAACAACGCACGTCCAATAGCACGTCAATACCCTCGCTTGTACACCACGAAAGAGAGAGAGAGAGAAAATGGCTTGTTCGACTGGTGACAAAATGGATTGTGGAACTATAACTGAACCAATAACTTCATGAATTCTCGTAAGTGGTACGGAGAGAGAGAGAGAGAGAGAGAGAGAGAGAGAGAGAGAGAGACGTAAGTATCTCAGAAAAACACACACACACACACACACACACACACACACACACATACAAGAGAGTGCATCAGCTCTCACCAAGTCACCTAAGGTGCGTATAATGACTTCGACCTGTGACTTTGACCTTCGACTCATTGTTCCCAAATTCGCTTTCTTCACTCTTAAACACTCGTTTAAGTGGGATCAAATCTGTTCGAGTGTTCCTTGTCCTATGACCTGGATATTAGATATACTGCTTACTAGTAGAAATTTCTTTATCCTACTCAGAATATCAATCCTTCCACTAAGTTAGTCCAAATATAATACAACTGTGCAAGATATAAAGCTGACCATTTCATGTTTCAACTGTGACTTAAACCTTATGAGGATTGTTCACAGAACCTAATCTAATCATCCTTGATCCCTCCTACAAAGTTTGGCCTCAGTAAGATTGAAACTGTTCAAGGTGGCCTTGTCATGTGACCTTGACCTTTTCCTTTCCAGTGCTCGTGACATCCATTTGATTGCTCTGAAAATTGAAATTATTTATAAGCCTTACCCTGAGCTTCTCCACAAAATTTGGTCTAAATCAAATTAAAGCCTCTTTTTCAATTGATCGTGCCACGTGGCCTTTACCTTTGATCTTTTGGTGTTGTAATCTGTAGGACAAACTTTAAATAAATTTGGTCCAGATGCGACCAAATCTGTTTTAGCTCCTCTGTTCGCATACAGCCACACAGGGTGAGATCTTACTCTTGCATTGTCAACCTACTGTAACGTTTAACTGAATGTTCTCAAAATTATCTCCCATCGTTCTTCCCTAACCCTCTACCTTTGCATCAGGTTATGTCAAATGAAAACTATTTACTGTAAGTCGACATTGCTAGGTAAAGATATTACATAATCATATGAGCTTGGCCTTCGATCTATTGTTACCTAGAAAAAAGAAAAAAAAAAGTTTCCGACCTGGTTGATCCTAAATCTATCTACATATCCTGGCTAAAAAACAGATCTCAAGATTTTGAGTTATATAGTTCACACACACACACACACACACACACACACACACACACACATACTTCCAGGAGGACTTACACACACCGAGGTATTCCAGTACTGAGAATAAGTCAGTTGGTTTGTTTGATCTACGTTGAGTCCGTAATCCCCCATTCTCTCTCTCTCTCTCTCTGACACACACACACACACACACACACACACACACACAGCTATTTATCTATCCATCGTTCTATCTGTTTACCAGTCTATATCTATCTCTCTATCTGGAAGTTGTCATGCCGGAAGCCCCCTGCACCTCGCCGCATGTAATAAGCGACTATTCTGTCATCATCATCATCACCATCATCATCAGGGTCATCATCATCATCCGGACCTTTTTTTCCCACCCTTGGGCACAGTAGGAGTAGCAACGTCCAGACAGCTCAAATTTGCCCAGTCTAATGAGCCACGCTTCTATTCATTCATCATTCAAGCCCCCGGAATCCTGGCTCTGTCGGATAAGCCAAAACATTCACCACGTTTTGTAGCCTCACAAAAACGTATCCGATAGAGTCAATCCGGACGCTGTCACGTTAAAAAAGGGTGCCAAATCCCTGATCATGCACTTCTCCTCACAACATTCATCCAGCCAGCTTGATCTCTTGTCAGTTCCCTAGCCTCACCGACTTCCAAACTTCTCTTCGTCACACACTTATCCACAGTATCTCTCTACCTTCTTCTTGGCCTACCTCGCCTCCTCCCTCCTTCAAATTCGCTCAGATGTAACTTTTTCACCACTCTATTCTTATCCATTCTCTCCACATGACCATACCATCTCAGTAAACTTTCTTCGATTTTGGTGTCCACTGATTTAGTCACTCCACGTCTTTCACGAATTACATTATTTCGTATCCTATCCACCCTCTGTACTCCACATACATTCCTCAGCAGTCCCATCTCAACCGCTCTTACTCCTGACTTTTCATTTTCATGCCACACCATAGTCTCACATCGATATGTTAAAGTTGGCACTAACACTCCTTCATGTAAGCCTCGTGCAGTAGCAACACTCAAGCCTCTGGTTCTTATCAAGGCATTCATTGCACCAGCTACTTTTCTTCCTTGTGTCACTCCACTTTCAATTTCTTTTGCACATTTTCCTCTCTTTTCTGTTACTGTACCCATTTTTTTTTTACGTGTCCGACTCTGGGCAAAGGCTTCAGGGCCTATTTCTCGGGGGCAGTGACCTATCCCAAGGCCCAGTAGTCCTCCTACACCTCCACATGTCACCACTTCGGCGCCAACACCCACCATCCATACTGAATACATGCTAGGGCTGTCTCATACAGGATTGGTGTATTGGTATTAGCGGGGGTATTTTTACAACATGTCGGCGGGTCATCTGGTAGATCAGTAAAGTTTGCATTTTAGGAAATTCAAATCCTTAAACTGTTCCCTGCCCCAGCCGGGATTCGATCCTGGGTCCATTAGGACTGCAGGCCCCCTCACCCCCGATTCAGCCACCGCCTTCCCCAGTTTGAACTCTCTCACTAATTCCAGTCCCTCTCCATTCACTGTAACATCGCACTGGGAGTCACCTCTCTCAATAACCATCATTTTACTGTTTTGTACATTTACTCTCTATGCACTATGCTCACAGACATCAGCAAAACTCTGCATTAGCCTACCAAGTTCTTGTCCGGCATTTGCAAGCAGTACTGCATCATCAGCATACAACAAATTTGAGATATTCCATCCATCACCATTCATTACAAACGCCATCCCTCTCGCCATTACTCCTGTTTTTACTTCTCCCATCACCCCATCCATATATATATTGAACAACCATGGGGACATCACACAACCTCTCGCACACTCACACTTATCCTGAACCATTCACTTAGATGCCCATTAACCCTTACACATGCTTCAGTACATCATAAAACATCTCCACGGCACATAGCAGCTTACCATCTACACCGTACATGCACGAAACTTTCTTCAATGCTTCCCTCCCCACATTGTCGTATGCTTTTTCCAGATCCATGAATGCCATAAACACCTTATGGTCCCTCTCACAAGCCGTTTCCGCTATCTGTCTCACTGTAAATATTTGATCCACACATCCTATGCCACTCCTAAATCCACTCTGTTCATCACTCACTAGGACTTCTGATAAATCTCTTACTTTCTGTATAATAATTGTTCCATATACCTTCCCTACCACACTCAATAAATTTATGCCATAGTAATTCTTGCACCAACTTTGCTTCCTTTTATTTTTGTACAGGGGGACAATCACAGCCTTTTTCCACTCTGCTCGCACAATTTCACTCATCCATGCCTTCTTACATATCTCCAACAAGCATTTCATTCCACTCTCTCTACTACATTTAATCACCTCTGCATACACCTCATCAACCCCAGCTATCTATCTATCTATTGCCAGACGCCTCAATCCCTTTTGGGGTGGCCACAAACAAATCGCCTCCAAGTCGCCCTGTCCCCCGCCATTTCACTGCCCTGCTCCCGACTCACACACTCCTCTCTCATATACCTCTCCACCCAATCCCTCCATCTCATCCTCGGCCTCCCCCTCCCTCTTCCCCCCTCCACCTCACTCATATACACTCTCTTCGTCAGTCTTTCACCCTCCATCCTCTCCACATGGCCAAACCACCTCAGTGTGTTCCTCATAACGCTTCCTATCACATCCACATCCACACCACAACGCTCCTTTATATCCTCATTCGTCAGCCTGTCTCTCCTCGTGACTCCACAGGCTCCTCTTTAATAACTCATTTCCACTGCTCTCACTCTTGACTTGTGTCCTTCCAACAATGTCCAAGCTTCACTTCCGTACGTTAGAGTTGGTATCACAATACTGTCATGTAGTAACTTTTTCACTTCCATGCTCACTTCCCTGTTTCTTATCACTGCTTTCAAAGAACCAGCAACCTTTCTTCCCTGCTGTACCCTTTCAAGCACTTCACCCTCCAAACCTCTATCCTTACTCATCACACTACCCAAGTACTTAAACGTACTCACATTTTCCAATTCCTCACCATCCAACCTCGCTGTACATTCACTAACTTCACCTCTCTCAAAGACCATCACTTTACTCTTCCCTACATTCACCTTTAGATTCCGTTTCTTACACACTTTCTCAAACTCATCCACCAAGCCTTGCA
>NC_136975.1:17573434-17604895 GCF_032717465.1 Coenobita brevimanus | reverse complement strand
TCATACTCCATATTTCATCCCTTCAAACCACGTCCTGATTTCCTTTCCTATGCAGCAAACTCTCTATTCTTTCCTAACCTTCCATCACCTCAAAATAACTTCACGTCGCCCCTCTTTCCTCATAATCCCAATTCCCACTCGTGTTTCCCCATGTTTCCCTTTTCAAGTCTTCTCTCCTCTCACCTGAATTTCACCTCGGCTCTCCTTCTTTCCCTCTCCATATTCTTTAACCTCTCCTTCCTGTCCCTCCCTTCCTTCTTCTCCCCCCTTCCTTCTCCTCCCTTTGTTTTATATTCTCTTTCCCCTCTCATCCTCCTCGTCTCCCTAGATGCCACTAAAGCAATGACGAATCGCCTTCCGTCATAACTCATCCTCCCCCCAAATCCCTCTCCTTTCCCTCCTCTCTCACCTCTTCCTGCCTTCCCCACCCCTCTGCTATCCCTCCTGTACTGGCTTCAAGAAAGCATATTTTTCGGGGAGGGCCTTGAGTTTCGACGGGTTCAAAAATAAATTCTTGAACCTCTTCCGAAATGCAACACATCACAGTGGATGGTGGGGTAATGTGAGCTGAAGAGAGAGAGAAAAATGAAGACGGGATGAAAGAGAAGCAGAGAAGCGATATATACAGTATATATGAGAAAGTGAGATAAAAGTGTGGAGAGGAGAAACGTGTAGCGTAACGAAACTAGAACAAGTACATTTGTGATATTCTTGTGTGGAAGTGTTTTATGATGAAAAACTCTCCTTATCTTTCTTCAGCCACTAAATAAACCCATACACTACTGTATCATCGCAACGCAAACAGTCCTTCAGCATGAACTCAACAGACGATATCTGCAAGACCCGGGTGGTATGGTCGGTTTCCTATGATCCACTGAATTCAGCCCCAGTTGTACAATACCAAGAACAACAACAACAACAACAACAACAACGACAATAGCAACAACGCACGTCCAATAGCACGTCAATACCCTCGCTTGTACACCACGAAAGAGAGAGAGAGAGAAAAAATGGCTTGTTCGACTGGTGACAAAATGGATTGTGGAACTATAACTGAACCAATAACTTCATGAATTCTCGTAAGTGGTACGGAGAGAGAGAGAGAGAGAGAGAGAGAGAGAGAGAGAGAGAGAGAGAGAGAGAGACGTAAGTATCTCAGAAAAAAAACACACACACACACACACATACAAGAGAGTGCATCAGCTCTCACCAAGTCACCTAAGGTGCGTATAATGACTTCGACCTGTGACTTTGACCTTCGACTCATTGTTCCCAAATTCGCTTTCTTCACTCTTAAACACTCGTTTAAGTGGGATCAAATCTGTTCGAGTGTTCCTTGTCCTATGACCTGGATATTAGATATACTGCTTATTAGTAGAAATTTCTTTATCCTACTCAGAATATCAATCCTTCCACTAAGTTAGTCCAAATATAATACAACTGTGCAAGATATAAAGCTGACCATTTCATGTTTCAACTGTGACTTAAACCTTATGAGGATTGTTCACAGAACCTAATCTAATCATCCTTGATCCCTCCTACAAAGTTTGGCCTCAGTCAGATTGAAACTGTTCAAGGTGGCCTTGTCATGTGACCTTGACCTTTTCCTTTCCAGTGCTCGTGACATCCATTTGATTGCTCTGAAAATTGAAATTATTTATAAGCCTTACCCTGAGCTTCTCCACAAAATTTGGTCTAAATCAAATTAAAAACTCTTTTTCAATTGATCGTGCCACGTGGCCTTTACCTTTGATCTTTTGGTGTTGTAATCTGTAGGACAAACTTTAAATAAATTTGGTCCAGATGCGACCAAATCTGTTTTAGCTCCTCTGTTCGCATACAGCCACACAGGGTGAGATCTTACTCTTGCATTGTCAACCTACTGTAACGTTTAACTGAATGTTCTCAAAATTATCTCCCATCGTTCTTCCCTAACCCTCTACCTTTGCATCAGGTTATGTCAAATGAAAACTATTTACTGTAAGTCGACATTGCTAGGTAAAGATATTACCTAATCATATGAGCTTGGCCTTCGATCTATTGTTACCTAAAAAAAAGAAAAAAAAAAGTTTCCGACCTGGTTGATCCTAAATCTATCTACATATCCTGGCTAAAAAACAGATCTCAAGATTTTGAGTTATATAGTTCACACACACACACACACACACACACAAACACACACACACACACACACTTCCAGGAGGACTTACACACACCGAGGTATTCCAGTACTGAGAATAAGTCAGTTGGTTTGTTTGATCTACGTTGAGTCCGTAATCCCCCATTCTCTCTCTCTCTCTCTCTCTGACACACACACACACACACACACACACACACACACACACACACACACACACACACACACACACACACACAGCTATTTATCTATCCATCGTTCTATCTGTCTACCAGTCTATATCTATCTCTCTATCTGGAAGTTGTCATGCCGGAAGCCCCCTGCACCTCGCCGCATGTAATAA
This sequence comes from Coenobita brevimanus, assembly GCF_032717465.1. Lineage (NCBI taxonomy): Eukaryota > Metazoa > Arthropoda > Malacostraca > Decapoda > Coenobitidae > Coenobita > Coenobita brevimanus. Next base: position 17,602,415 of record NC_136975.1, on the reverse strand, counting down.
GCGACTATTCTGTCATCATCATCATCACCATCATCAGCGTCATCATCATCATCCGGACCTTTTTTTCCCACCCTTGGGCACGGTAGGAGTAGCAACGTCCAGACAGCTCAAATTTGCCCAGTCTAATGAGCCACGCTTCTATTCATTCATCATTCAAGCCCCCGGAATCCTGGCTCTGTCGGATAAGCCAAAACATTGACCACGTTTTGTAGCCTCACAAAAACGTATCCGATAGAGTCAATCCGGACGCTGTCACGTTAAAAAAGGGTGCCAAATCCCTGATCATGCACTTCTCCTCACAACATTCATCCAGCTAGCTTGATCTCTTGTCAGTTCCCTAGCCTCACCGACTTCCAAACTTCTCTTCGTCACACACTTATCCACAGTATCTCTCTACCTTCTTCTTGGCCTACCTCGCCTCCTCCCTCCTTCAAATTCGCTCAGATGTAACTTTTTCACCACTCTATTCTTATCCATTCTCTCCACATGACCATACCATCTCAGTAAACTTTCTTCGATTTTGGTGTCCACTGATTTCGTCACTCCACGTCTTTCACGAATTACATTATTTCGTATCCTATCCACCCTCTGTACTCCACATACATTCCTCAGCAGTCCCATCTCCACTGCTCTTACTCCTGACTTTTCATTTTCATGCCACACCATAGTCTCACATCGATATGTTAAAGTTGGCACTAACACTCCTTCATGTAAGCCTCGTGCAGTAGCAACACTCAAGCCTCTGGTTCTTATCAAGGCATTCATTGCACCAGCTACTTTTCTTCCTTGTGTCACTCCACTTTCAATTTCTTTTGCACATTTTCCTCTCTTTTCTGTTACTGTACCCATTTTTTTTTTACGTGTCCGACTCTGGGCAAAGGCTTCAGGGCCTATTTCTCGGGGACAGTGACCTATCCCAAAGCCCAGTAGTCCTCCTACACCTCCACATGTCACCACTTCGGCGCCAACACCCACCATCCATACTGAATACATGCTAGGGCTGTCTCATACAGGATTGGTGTATTGGTATTAGCGGGGGTATTTTTACAACATGTCGGCGGGTCATCTGGTAGATCAGTAAAGTTTGCATTTTAGGAAATTCAAATCCTTAAACTGTTCCCTGCCCCAGCCGGGATTCGATCCTGGGTCCATTAGGACTGCAGGCCCCCTCACTCCCGATTCAGCCACCGCCTTCCCCAGTTTGAACTCTCTCACTAATTCCAGTCCCTCTCCATTCACTGTAACATCGCACTGGGAGTCACCTCTCTCAATAACCATCATTTTACTGTTTTGTACATTTACTCTCTATGCACTATGCTCACAGACATCAGCAAAACTCTGCATTAGCCTACCAAGTTCTTGTCCGGCATTTGCAAGCAGTACTGCATCATCAGCATACAACAAATTTGAGATATTCCATCCATCACCATTCATTACAAACGCCATCCCTCTCGCCATTACTCGTGTTTTTACTTCTCCCATCACCCCATCCATATATATATTGAACAACCATGGGGACATCACACAACCTCTCGCACACTCACACTTATCCTGAACCATTCACTTAGATGCCCATTAACCCTTACACATGCTTCAGTACATCATAAAACATCTTCACGGCACATAGCAGCTTACCATCTACACCGTACATGCACGAAACTTTCTTCAATGCTTCCCTCCCCACATTGTCGTATGCTTTTTCCAGATCCATGAATGCCATAAACACCTTATGGTCCCTCTCACAAGCCGTTTCCGCTATCTGTCTCACTGTAAATATTTGATCCACACATCCTATGCCACTCCTAAATCCACTCTGTTCATCACTCACTAGGACTTCTGATAAATCTCTTACTTTCTGTATAATAATTGTTCCATATACCTTCCCTACCACACTCAATAAATTTATGCCATAGTAATTCTTGCACCAACTTTGCTCCCTTTTATTTTTGTACAGGGGGACAATCACAGCCTTTTTCCACTCTGCTCGCACAATTTCACTCATCCATGCCTTCTTACATATCTCCAACAAGCATTTCATTCCACTCTCTCTACTACATTTAATCACCTCTGCATACACCTCATCAACCCCAGCTATCTATCTATCTATTGCCAGACGCCTCAATCCCTTTTGGGGTGGCCACAAACAAATCGCCTCCAAGTCGCCCTGTCCCCCGCCATTTCACTGCCCTGCTCCCGACTCACACCCTCCTCTCTCATATACCTCTCCACCCCATCCCTCCATCTCATCCTCGGCCTCCCCCTCCCTCTTCCCCCCTCCACCTCACTCACATACACTCTCTTCGTCAGTCTTTCACCCTCCATCCTCTCCACATGGCCAAACCACCTCAGTGTGTTCCTCATAACGCTTCCTATCACATTCACATCCACACCACAACGCTCCTTTATATCCTCATTCGTCAGCCTGTCTCTCCACGTGACTCCACAGGCTCCTCTTTAATAACTCATTTCCACTGCTCTCACTCTTGACTTGTGTCCTCCCAACAACGTCCAAGCTTCACTTCCGTACGTTAGAGTTGGTATCACAATACTGTCATGTAGTAACTTTTTCACTTCCATGCTCACTTCCCTGTTTCTTATCACTGCTTTCAAAGAACCAGCAACCTTTCTTCCCTGCTGTACCCTTTCAAGCACTTCACCCTCCAAACCTCCATCCTTACTCATCACACTACCCAAGTACTTAAACGTACTCACATTTTCCAATTCCTCACCATCCAACCTCGCTGTACATTCACTAACTTCACCTCTCTCAAAGACCATCACTTTACTCTTCCCTACATTCACCTTTAGATTCCGTTTCTTACACACTCTCTCAAACTCATCCACCAAGCCTTGCAGCTCCCCTTCGTCTTCACTCAACAACACAGTATCATCTGCAAACAACAGTACAGGGAGTTTCCAAACACTATCCTCTCTCACCAGGGCCACTCCAACATCCACTACCCTACCTTGTACCTCTTTTATTACCCCATCCATGTACAGATTGAACAACCATGGAGACATGACACATCCCTGTTTCAAACCAACTTTCAAAGAGAAAAATTCACTTAGTTCACCATCCACACGCACTGCAATCTTCGCACCATCGTACATACTCTTCACAGCATTCAACAACTTCCCATCTACTCCATATATTCTTAACACTTTCGACAATCCTTGTCTATCCCCCCATATCATATGCTTTCTCCATCTCCATAAAAGCCGCATACAACTTCTTTCCCTTCTCTAGAAACTTTTCCACTAAAGCTGCTTCCCATTTTTCAGCCGCTTCACAGCACTCATTACCTGTGCGAGTGTCACGTCTCCTGGAACAGGATTCTCTCTCTGCACCCCCCCCCCCAAACCAATCATGTTTACAGTCGCTCTGCTCTTTCTATTCGCATTCATCAGGCTTTCAAAATATTGTTTCCATCTGGTCCTTACTTCATCCCAATGGGTTAATAATCTACCACCTACAATTTTCACACCATCACATTTTTTTTCACTTTCACTTCTATATGTCTGCACCTATTTCCAGAATAACTTCCTATTTTCAGAGTGGTTTGCATTCATTTTTCTTCCTAGATCATCATTTACCTCCTTCTTTTTCCCCTTCACTAGTCTGTTTACGTGCTTCTTGCTCTCAGTACATTAAATTCTTATTTCCATTGAACTCCTGTCCTGTAACCACTGTAGCCACTTCTTCGTTTTTTCCTCCAACGCTCTGTTAATCTCATCATCTCACCATGCCGTACCATTCATCTTTGTTGTTTTTCTTGCCACACCACACACCACTTTAGCCCTCCTAACTAAGCAATCCCTATATGCATTCCACACACTGTCCAGATCCATTTCATTCCAGTTCACTGATTCTAACTCCTCCTCTACTTTGGTCCTGTAATCATCTGCCATTCATTGATCCTCAGCTTCTCAATTTTCAGTCTTTCTCCCTGACTACTCCTCTCTCTCCTGATCCACCTCACTCCTCTCAGCTGGATCTTGCATACCACAATCATATGATCTGACAGACCTCCACATCGTCCTCTCACGGCCCTCGTATCAGCAACCATTCCCATCATAGACCTCTCTATGAGCAGGTAAGCAATCAGGCTTCTTTCAACACGATCCTTGTTCCCTCTATACCATGTATATTTATGTGCATCTTTGTGTTTGAAATGCAAGTTACATATGCACAACCTCCTCTCCTGACACTTATCCTATAGTCGTTTCCCATTATCATTTTCTCCTGGTACTCCATAACAACCCATTGTGTCATCTTCAGGACCAGTACCTACTCTTCCATTGATATCCCCCATTACGATCACTTTATAGCTCCTGGGCATTTCTCTCACTACTTCATTCAGCTCATCCCAAAACCTGTCTTTCTCTCACTCCTTTCCTCACACTGTGCATACACTACAATCACAACCATTTTCACCTTCTTAAATTTGAACTTGACATACATTCACCTCGAGCTGACGTATTTGTAGTCACTCATTCCACTGTGCCACTCCTCATTCATCAACAAAGCAACTCTTTCCTTACATCTTCCTCGCCCATCCATGCCCGATCTTACACATTTCACATCCTCCCACTCCTCCACTTCACACCCTTTCATCATTGTTTCACACAATGCCATCACGGCATATGTTGCACTCTTGAACACATTCACCACTTCCACCCTCTTGCTCTCCTCATCCATACCACTCACATTCCACATGGCCAGTGAATCTGCCCATTTGGTTGGGGCCCTGGGCAGGTACTGGGCCCTCCAAGGCTCTCTGAAACAACTGTAATGATCTTGTTTTACCGTTTCGTAATATGAGTACAGCAAGGCAGAATATTACTGCGCTATGCACAGAAATGTAATAGTAAGGCTGATATGGCAGAAGGTATTCAATGAACCCTAAAGTTTTAATATACTATAAGCGGAAATTCACTGATAGGCAATAGCTCAGAAAAATGTCAATGTTCAACAGAATACACAAGAATACAGTTCTTGGATATTGCCCCGTTTTCACTGGCAGCGTACAATAGAAATCATGTTTCACTGGATTTTCCGTCGCTCTCGCTCCACGCCATGAAAAATGCAATCCAATTCAGGTCAATGTTCCACACTCATGCAGAAAAGATCTTCACAAAAAATCAAGACCCGTCTTTCGCTTTGTCCATGGAATAGAAAATGCTGTCTGTCATCATTTGCCCGATTGGAAAGATAAATGTGTGTGTGTGTGTGTGTGTGTGTGTGTGTGCGTGTGTGTGTTTGTGTGCGTGTGTGTGTGTGTGTATGTGCGTGTGTGTGTGTGTGTGCGTGTGTGTGTGTGTGTGTGTGTGTGTGTGTGTGTGTGTGTGTGTGTGTGTGCGTGTGTGTGCGGTAGTGAAAACTTGGCAAAATAACCACTGATTATTGCAATGTACATGTGTACAATCCTCAGGTATGAAGAGACACTGAGAAATTGAAAACTCTGACTACATGGGAAAAAGAGAGAGAGAGAGAAGAGAAGAGAAAGATGTATGATTATCATATTCGTGCACGAAAATAGTTGCACACGAAAATAGTCGCAGCAAACAAAATTACTGCAATCCACATAGTAATGATTGTCCCAACAAGCATGATAGTAAAACATACGTGTTAAATTTAAAAGAAATTATTATGGTAGCCTATCAAGAAATGTCGATGTGTCATTAATTAACCTGTGTACCGGGTAACTATTTATTTACGCATTTATTTGGTCTTTTTATTCATTCGTTTAGTGCCACAACAAACATCGATATCACATTTCACTGTTATTTGTGTCAGACAAAGAACGGTATATGTACTACAATACGAAATGATGCTAACTAAACCAAACTTAACCTACTACTCCCCTAACTCATTCCGCCAACTTACTTGCTAGAGAACAGTATACTTATTATTCCATGTCAACATATGGTGGCAATGTTATAACCGGGAGGCTCCGCTACATTACTGTACAATCGTATCTCAACATCTTGCCTATACCCCGTAAGGAGGGTGGTGAACTGGGGGAAGAGTTGCAGCATCAACCTGCAGTACCATGGGGTTCACAATTCAGATGAGTCCATAGCCACGGCAACAGCAACAGTCTTACACCACAAGCTTTTTCCCATGCTGCCTAATATTTGTCCACGACTCATTGCTTCCTGCCTATCTTGCAAGAGTTACGGTAGATCTACTTGTCCTCCACTACCGCTACCTTGACACCAAGCTTTCTTGGCTACGAGTTACTCCATCCATTATTTGCCACTGACATCATCTCGTTTAAACTGGCGATGCTGATGATAATACGATGATGATTAACAACTTATGACACCTACTACTGCACGTTTGTTCCAACATGAATAGAAATCTTTAACTTCATTCAGCACGTCAGGTGGCCACGTGTAGTCAACCTGGAGGGCTGAATAGATTATTAATGACAGAAAAGCATTTGGGAGCAGAATGTTAAACGTCGGCCAGAATATGCTGTTGGTCAAGTCCAAGATTTTGGCCATAACTTGACACTCTGAAGGTTTCCTGTTGATAGCTCAAGCCGTTCACGAGATACAGTGGTGTTAAAGGCGGGCGATAAAAGCCAGTTGACCTTTGGCAGCCATTTTGGTGACCATGCCTTTGACTCGAGTGCCCATTTTCGAACTCGGCCAAAATTTTGGGCATATTTTGGTACCCTGAAGGTTTCACGTTGATAGCTGAATTAGTTCATGAGATATAACACACACACACACACACACACACACACACACACACAGAGGCAGACAAAAACATTATTACACCGCCTTCTAAAAGCGGGCGATAACAAGGCGGCTCATTCCTGTCTCCAAATTAAGGCTCATCGAACTTCATGGAACCATGATTCCGTATTAAACTTAAGAGAGTGGATCAGTTCCATCAGGTGGAGAAAAAATAACTGGCTGTAAGTGCAATGACAGCCTACTGTATTCCGCAATAGCTCACGCCACTGCACCTAATGTTCTCGTTGCTTTGAGAGTCATTCAACGGGAGACCACCAAATTTCTGAAAACTTCTTAGCTTGACGATTTCAGATTAGAATTGAATTTGCAGGAATTCTTTAACTAGCAGTCTAATGTAAAAATCCAAAATATTATGGTAATATACCAAAAACTTTTTGGGATATGACACTCTAAAACATGACTTTTTTTTTTTTTAACTTTAGAGTCGTTCTTCCAGTCTCGACAAACTTTGCTTTATTTTAAAATTCTACATCTCACAATATGTAAGGTATTGCTATGAGTTTTTCAGCTTTTGCTTTTCAGACATGTTGCTTTACCATCATAGTGTTAAATTTAAGATTATTGACTTTGTTGTCCAATTGGCAGGGGAGATAATTCAGGGAAATTTTGAACACATTTTGCACCAACTTGACTTATTAAGGCCACATATCTCAGAAGGTGCCTGATTTGTTTTTTATTTAGTAAACCTGGATAATAGTAGGGCATTTTTCAGAAAACATTTGATGAGTATAATGAAAACTGTTAATGCTGTGTCACTAACATTATAAAAATAAAAGAACAATTACACTGTTTCAGAAGGCATTTACTGAAGTATGACAAGGAAGACCAGCATAATGATTATCTCATGAGATAGCTGAAATCTGTATCTAACAGTATACCAAAATTTGTTTTGGTCCCATATGTCTATATACTGAAAAAAAAAATAAAATAAATCCAAAGTACAAAATAGAATTGTAACACTTCGTAATTGTTACAGTTCTGTTACACTATATCACTCTGCTATAAATATTACATATTATGTATTTATTTATACAACATATATAATGAAGACATAATTATATGTTATTATAAATATCACAGATTAATCTTTCCTCTTCTGCAGTTACTTGGTAATGCCTGCCACTTAAGAGTTGTTGCAGACACCACTTACTGCAAAACATGATTCATTGGCATCCAACATTCATCTGGTCTCCTTGGCCATCTATAGGCTATAGATGGATCATGAGGATAAAGGAGAGAAACTAATATATCATCTTCATCACATACTTCCGCTTTGTCACCAAGCCACCAGTGTGGATGGAAAGATAAGTTTAGTTTGAAAGGGTATATGCATAATCAGTGATTGTCTCAAGCATGACACTGCTACAGTTAAAGTCTTCCAGTGTGAGGTACTTAAATATTTAAAATCTGTTCTCTTACTGCCAAAACTGTCAAAAGTGATAAATTTCAGTGATGGTGCTGCATCTCAATACATGAGGGATAAAAGCTAACCAATCTCATGCATCACCAGGAAGATTTTGGTTTGTTATCACAGAGGATTTTTTTTTTTTTTTTTTTTTTGTGCCACTTTTCATGGAAAATCACCTTTGTGATGGCATTCGTGGAACAGTCAAGCAGTGTGCAGCACGGGCAAGTTTTCAGGCAACAATATCAGGTCATATATCATCAGCATCTGACCTGTTCTTGTGGAGTGAAAGAAATATAAAAATGTACATTTCGTTTGGGTAGGAAAAGAAACAGTTACGGGAAAATGCGCCATGCTCACTGAGGAGATTCGCCAAAACAAAAACATTGCCCTTTACCAGACATCAATGCTTTACTCGTTCAGCGGTTTCAACTCACCAATTTCAGGCAGGGAAAATATCAGAAGTTGTCACTTTTGATTTGTCAGGAAATCAATTAGTTGTTTTCCAAAGAAAATCACTGCCAAGTGTTCATACTTTGTCAATGAGAGATATGAATCCTGATACCTACGTAGCCTGTAAATATGATCACTGGTGGTTCGGTAACACAAAGAATGTATGGGAAGAAGTTGACAAATTGGTTTCTTTCCTATATCCTCATGGTCCATCCAAAGCCTACAGTTGGCCAAGAAAAACAGATGAATGTTGGGTGCCAATGTATCATGAGTTGAAGGAGTGGTGTCTGTAACAACTGTAACTGGCAGACATTACCAAACAGCTGCAGAAGAGGAAACATTAATCAATGACATTTATAATAACATAATTATGGAGAAAATGATAATGGGAACCGACTGAACGATATGTGTCAGGAAAGGAAGTTGTGCATTTGCAACTCGTATTTCAAACACAAAGATGTACATAAATATACATGGTATTGAGGGAACGGGGATCATGTTGACAGGAGCCTGAATGCTTACGTACTCGAAGAGAGGTCGACACTGGGAATGGTTGCTGATACGAGGGCCGTGAGAGGACGATGTGGAGGTCTGTCAGATCATATGATTGTGGTATGCAAGATCCAGCTGAGAGGAGTGATGTGGACCGGGAGGGAGAGGAGCAGTCAGGGAAAAAGACAAAGACGAGAAGCTGACGATCATAGAAATGGTAGATAAATACTGCGCCAAAGGAAGGGAGGAGTTGGGATCAGTGAATTGGAATGAAATGGATCTGGACAGCCTGTGGAATGCATACAGGGAGTGCTTCGTTGGGAAAGCTAAAACGGTGTGTGGTGTGGCAAGAGTAACAACAAAGAAGAAAGGTACGGCATGGTGGGATGAAGAGGTTAGGAGAGCATTGGAGGAAAAGAGGAAGAAGTGGTTAAAATGGTTACAGAACAGGGGATTAATTGAAACAAGGACTGAATATACTGAGATCAAGAAGCACGTAAAGATACTAGTGAAGAGGAAAAGGAGGTAAATGACGATCTAGGAAGAACAATGAATGGGAATTACCCTGAAAATAGGAAGTTATTCTGGAAAGTGGTGCGGAAATGTAGAAAGGACAGAGAAAAGAAATGTGAAAGTGTGAAGGATGTAAGTGGTAACTTATTAACCCACGGGGATGGAGTAAGGAGCAGATGGAAAGAATATTTTGAAAGCCTGAAGAGTGGGAATAGAGAGAGGTAAACATGATTGGCTTGGGAGTGTACAGAGATGGAATGCAGTCCCAGGAAATGTGACACTCGCAGAGGTCAAGAGCGCTGTGAAGAGGCTGCAAAATGGAAAACAGCCGGGGTTGATGAGGTGTATGCAGAGTTGATTAAGTGTAGTGGAGAGAACAGAATGATGCATTTGTTGGAGATACGTAAGAAGGCACGGATGAGTGAAACTGTGCCAGCAGAGTGGAAAAAGGCTGTGATTATACCCCTGTACGAAAATAAAGGTTGGCGAAGTGAGCGCAAGAACTATCGTGACATAAGTTTATTGAGTGCTATTGGGAAGTTATATGGAAGAATTATTATAGAGAAAGTAATAGAAATATCAGAAGTCCTAGTGAGTGATGAACAGGGTGCCATTAGGAGTGGCAAAGGATACGTGGATCAAATATTTGCCGTCAGATAGATTGTGGAGAAGGCTTGTTAGAAGGACTATAAGGTGTTTATGGCATATATGGATCTGGAAAAAGCATACGATAAAGTAGACAGTGAAGGATTGTGGAAGGTTTTGCGCATGTAACGTGCAGATGGTAATCTGCTAGGTGCCGTCAAGAGTTTTTATAATGGTAGTGAGGCATGTGAAAGAGTAAATGGACATCTAAGTGAATGTTTCACGATCAGTGTGGGCGTGCTACAAGGTTGTGTGATGTCCCCATGGTTGTACAGTATATATAAGGATGAGATGATGAGAGAAGTAAAAACACTAGTAATGGAGAGAGGGATGGCGTTGATAATGAATGGTGATGGATGGAATACCTCAACTTTGTTGTACGCTGATGATGCAGTGCTACTTGCAAATACCGGACAAGAACTTGAAAGACTAGTACATGTTTTGCTGATGTCTGTGAACGTCGTGCCTTGAGAGTAATTGTGGAAAACAGTAATGTGATGCTAATCAAGAGAGAAGGTGGCTCCCAGTGTGATGTTACAGTGAATGGAGAGAGACTGGAATTGGTGAGAGAGTTCACATACCTGGGTACAGTGATAAAAAGGAGAGGAAAATGTGCAAATGAAGTGGAAAGTAGAGTATCACATGGAAGAAAAGTGGCTTGTGCAATATATGCCTTGATAAGAAACAGAGGCTTAAGTATTGCGGCTGAGCAAGCCTTACATGGAGTGTTAGTGCCTACTTTAACATGTGGATGTGAGACTATGGTGTGTCATGAAAATGAAAAGTCAAGAGGAGAGCAGTGGAGATTGGACTGCTGAGGAATGTATGTGGAGTACAGAGGGCGGACAGGATACGAAATAATATGATTCATGAAAGATTCGGAGTGAAGAAGTCTGTGGACACCAGAATCAAGGAGAGTACTAAGATGGTATGGTCATGTGGAGAGAATGGATAATAATAGAGTGGTGAAAAGGTATATCTGAGCGAATTTGAAGGAGGAAGGAGGCGAGGTAGGCCAAGAAGAAGGTGAAGGGATATGGTGGATGAGTGTGTGAGGAAGAGAAGTATGGAAGTTGGTGAGGCTAGAGGACTGACAAGAGATCGAGCTGGCTGGATAAATGTTGTGAGAAGTGCTTGATCAGGGATTTGGCAACAGTTTTTAACGTAACAGCGTTCGGATTGACTCTATTGGATATGTGTATGTGAAGCTGCTGAATGTGGCAGCAGTTCTTGGCAGATCAAATAGAGCCAGGATTCCGGGGGCTTGAATGATGAGTGAATGGAAACGTGGCCCACTGAATTGTGCAAACTTGGACTAACTAGAAGTTGCTACTCTTCATCCTGTCCAGGGGTGGAAAAGGAGGTCCGTATGATGATGATGATGATGATGATGATGTCTTCAACTGGATGTTTTAGTAAATCTAGGACACTGTCTTCAGTTGTACTCGTATGTATTGTATAAGTAAATTATGGACACATTATGTATCACTTGTGGCAGGGTGATGTGGTAACATAACCGTAACAATTATAAAATCCTATAATGCTAAAGTGTTCTTTTGAAATTGTTTTCAGTATATAGGTGCATGGGAGCACAAGACTTTTTAGCATAATGTTAGATACAGATTTCAGCTGTCTCATGATGTAATCATTATGCTGGTCCTCCTTGTCATGCATCAGCAAATCACACACACCACAAAGCCAACCAGAAGACATGGCGTGTGTGCTGGGCAGTCCCCAGGCCCTGTCTTCCCTTTTACTATTTTTTAAGTCAACCCACACCCCATTGACCGGGCCAATGTATGGGCCGGTTTGCACTATAAGTGCAGAAAAATTTAAGCGAACGAACGATCAGCAAATGCCTTCTGAAATAGTGTAATTTTTGTGATATTTTGATGATTGGTGACACACCATTGTAACAGTTATCATTTTGCTATTGACTGATATCAGAAATATGCTCTGCTATTATCCGGGAATATTAAATCATTTTTTCAGACATCTTCAAATAATACTTTCCAAGATATGTGGCCACAAAAAGTGATGTTCGTGCAAAATATGTTAAAAATGTCCCTGAATTAACCCCCGTGGCACATAAACAAATAGTCTATAATCTTAATATAATCCTACAGATACATATCTGAAATGCAAATGCTGAAAAAAATCATAGCAATATCTGGCATATTAACCTTCTTGTTGCCAATCGATGTAGGCTGCGTCGAACTGCGAGCGAGTACTCGGGACAGGCCTAGGAGCCCAATGCCACACACTGAGGGACCCCCATTATCACCACACTATTCCCGTGCACGCAATAGTTTGTAAACAGTTTATCCTCACACCCATATTTTTGCTTCGATAATTGTACATTTCTTTCCACATAATCCTGAATAAATGTACTTTCCTATGGTGTCGCAAAAAATAGCCGTATATAAATTATGGCTTTTATAATGTTTTTTCTTAACATCACTGTTTCTCACAGAAATATAATTTTTATGGTAAATGTTAATGAGAAAATGTTTGGGGGCATTTATTTGGCTACATTTTGGTGTATAAAGAATTACTATAGGTCAATTAGGGCCGATTTTACGGACCACAAAAGGAAATCATCTTATGCTCATGCTTCACAGTGTGACTGCTGCTGCACCCGGCCAAAAATGTTGCTAAGCTATTTTTTCCCCTGCCTTTCGTTTTGTTTTTATCTTCCTGAATTTTTTCCACGTAATCCTGAATAAATGTACTAGTCTATAATATTGTAAGAACACTAGCTGAATATAAATAATGGCTCATTTTTTTTCTTTACCTCACTTTTTCGCATACACTGTGTAACACTCTTAAACCAATTTTTTGTTTATGCTGATTTTTACACTATTTCTGATCAGTGTCAATGCGTAGATTCTGAATATGCTATTTGTATTTGTGTAAATCTAGAGTTACAGAAATTATGCAACAACATATGTATTGTACGAGTACAGGAGCTGCAACTTGCTGCCATCTCGAGAATGTTAAGGATATCAAAGAAAATACATATTTCCAGGTGCATGTTGAGAATACAACTTGAAAATGAGCACGCAGTAACATCACCAAGAATGCAGGGCACATAGTATCTAGAAATGCACTTTTGATCTCGAATTTCTTTTGTTGGTGTGATGACAATTGCGCGACAGTCCTCAAACGTGATCGCCCAACATTGCCTCTTTCCACCTGCCCTGATATCTGGTTTCCGTCAGCAGAATGTCCTGGTGGAATCGTTCACCATGCTCCTCGCTGACTGCACCCAAGTTGCTTTTGTAGAAATCAAGGTGGGAATGCAGATAGTGCAATTTGATTGACATTCTGAATACTATCCAGTGGAATACACCAATCAGGTCATCAACAAGCTTTGCAGAAATTGGTCTCCTCTGGTTGCAATGAAAACCTTCCACAACCCCACTGAAAGCATTCCAGCTGTGCTCTTCATCATCAGTCATTTTACCTTGGTGTTCACGACTTGCAAGCATTCTTTGAACTTGAGGCCCAGTGAATATGCCAGCCATCACCTTTGCCACGCTCAGCTTGGGAAACATTGATCGGATATGTAGAAACGCATTGTCATCTTTGTCAATGGCTTTCACGAATTGTTTCACAAGACCAAGTTTTATGCATATCAGCGGTAGCAATGCTTTCTTTCTGGAGATCAGTGGAGCTCTCAGAACATTGCATGAGCCTGGCGTGAAACTCTGAGAGGCCAGTTTTCCTCACAAAATGTTATACATTGCTCCGGCTGTCCCACAAGCATAGAAAAACAAGACTACTTTGTATCAGCACCTTGCATTCCATGTAGGAACGAAATCATTATGACATCCCCACAAACCTCCCAGTTTTGATCTGAGTACTGGATCTTTGTCAGACAAATCTTCACATTCTCATAGCCTTCTTTCATTTCCACAGAATGTGCAAATGGAATTGATGGGAGTTTATTGCCATTATGCAAAAGTACAGCTTTTGGGCTCTACACGGACTTGTCTACGAAGAGTCGCTATTCTGAGGCCTTGTAATCCACTTCCATGGCTTGGAACAAACGCTTAACATCAGAACAATAACACAACGATGTTCCTTCACAAGATTTGAAGAAGGATCCAAAGTTGTTGTGGCGATTCCTATAACTCAATTTGCAATTGGGATCCAACAAGTTCCATTCACTTAGACGTGATGCCAGGAACTCAGCATTGGACTTGGTGAGTCCTAAATATTTCCATTTAATCAGTAAAACCTCGATATACAGAACCCTCTTTTAACAAATTTCGGTTTAACGACCACCTTGAGCTGGCCCAATGTTATTCTTATTTAAAGAATTGTTCGGTAAAAGAATGGATGAGCATGAAACAAAAATACGCATGGCATCACTAAACACAAACTCACACCCGCACTCCTCTGCATCCTTCAGAAGTTCCAGAGCACTGCATCAGCCTCTGGGTAACCATCATCGTGAAAGGAGCTATAAACAGAGCATTTGCTGAGAAAAAGAGCCATTACGATCTTATCCCCATCCTTATATAAGCTTGCATTGTTCTAGAATTATCTGCATTCTACGAGAACAACAGTTGCCAACTTGAAGATATCCAAAACACGCCACAGCTATCTTACATTACATAACACTGTAAATAATTTAGCATACAAACTTAAACTGAATTACATAATTTAACAATCACAAATGAAACATCATTGAGAAAAAGAGCACAAAATGTAATGCATAACTCACGAAACAACTATGCTCACAAACAGCAGGCAAACTGGCAACTCTGACTCGCACTGAAACCACGGTAAACATCGGGAATCAGTGAGAAAGTTCTCGACTACCTAACTGACAAATCCCGCTTCTAAACAGTATGAATAGTGTACCTGGCTTGGGGTTCGCAACAATATATTCAGTCAGTGTGACTTGTGAAGGGTATTTCTAGTCAATATGCGGTGAAATATTGAGCATTTCCTGACTGGGAAATAATCAGCAGATGAAACTGAGCTACCTGCACAAACCCTTCGTGGGCCAGGGGTTACCAAGTTACACAGAAGGACAATGGAGTCCCGGTGGATCCCAAACCTTAATGGTGTATTTCTGCCATATTCATAAAGTTATATCTACTAAACTTTGTACATATGTTGCCCAGGACACGGCACGTGGAACCAACCCACCAAGTGTCCCTTTTTGTTTTTTGTTTTTTTATTATTTTAACTTTTTTTTTTTTCATTGTATCACAATTTTATTAAAGTTTGAGTGTGGAAGGACTGATTCTACACTTATTTGGACGTCTGATTGTCAGTATTCTTGGAACAGGTTCTCAAAATAATAACAAGTTCATGTGTAATGTAAATTAGCATGATCATAAAATAAAACTATCCCTATAATGTTCAAATTTGGTGCAACATTTTGTTCTTTTATCCTCTTGATGAACATCTTCTGTATTACTACCACCACTTGCATTTTCAGAATTATCATCAGCACTCAGAAGAGACTCAACACTAATCACACTAATTTCATTGTCCGATTGTTCAAGCACTTCATAATCATCAGTGTCAGATACAGATAAATCACCATCTGAATAATTTTCTTCTTCTTGGTCACCTTCTGCCACCGCCATTGAGGCATAAAACTTTGCTGCTGGTATTGACATTGTCCTAATGTTTATAATCTGAAATATCTAAAAAAAATATAAAAAAAATATTAGTCACACGAAAGGCCAGGTGGTACTGACAGTTTTTGCAATGACACTCCTTAATCATGCGAGATTTTTTGATCAAATTTTATGAGGATATAAAATAACCATCTACAATAAAAGTCATGAGAGGCCAGGCTGTGAAAGTAAAAAATGGCTTAATGGCAACATTTAAAAAAACCATGCTGGGATCCGCAGGGACCTCATTTGCCCACGAGGGGTAACTGTTACAATACATACCCAGTTTGTTACTGATATTAGTTCCATGCATCCTTCTGATGAGGAGGAAAGTGTGTGGCTAGATGACAGCGGTGAATCAGTCTGAGACGATGGCAGCATAGCTGATGAAGACTGTTTTGCGCAACTTGTGAAACACCAGCAGAACAAAGAGCTAATTCATAGGCCTCCAAGACCCTTCTGACATCAGTGCTGGACGGACTGACGATCTCAGACTCACAATGTGGCAAAAAGAGACGGGATTTCTCGGCAAGATGGTATGAACTGTACCCAAGGCTTGAGTATTCAGTTAGTCAGAATGCTGCTTTCTGCTTCAGTTGTAGGTTGTTCCCAATTCCTGGCCTAACCATGTCAGAGAATACCTTCACAGTGCCAGGTTTTAGACAGTGAAAAATAAAAATAGGGAAAGACCCTGGATTTGCACTGCATAAAAGAAATCATTATCACAAGGCCACATTTTATACATGGAAAGACTTTCAGTCCCTGTTTGAATCAGAAAAAGAATATCAATATTGCGTTTAGGTTCATGAAAAACACATAAGATTAAACAGACATTATGTGAAACACGTTGGAAAAGTACTATGTCTAACAGCAAGACAGAAAATTGCACAGAGAGGTCACGGAGAGGACAATGGAAGCAGCAGATGAGGCAATTTTCTTGAAATATTGGAGCTAGTCTGTTAATATGACACCTGACAGGAATACATAAAGTTATGTAAAGTATACTAACCACGGACCCAGAATGAAATGCTGGAGATTCTTGCTTGCATTATAAAAGTTGAAATATGCAAAAAACTGCATGTCAGCACTGAGTACTCAGTCAAGGTGGATGAAAGCAAAGCCATCAGTGAGAAACAACAGTTGCCACGTGTTGTAAGGTATCTTTTCCAAACTAATATCCATGAAAAATTTTGTAGTTCTGTCCAGTTGTGCGGACCCAATGCCAAGTAATTGAAGAAGAAAATGATTCAGATACTATAATCTTGCATTATAGATCGAAAGGATTGCGTAGGACAAACTTATGATGGGGCCTCTGTGATGAGCGGTGTGAACAAAGGTGTTCAGGTACTATGTAAAGAGGATGATCAAAGAGCCGAGTATGCTCATTGCTACAGCCATAGACTGAATCTGGTCATAGAAGATTGTGTTGTCTGCTAATCCAACTGATAAATTCTTTGGATTTACTGAGACTGCATGCTTTCATTTCCTGACATGTGCCTCATGGGCTGTTTCTAAAAAAAAAAAAAAGAAAAAGAAAAAAAAAAGATGCATCCTAGAAAGCATGGAAAGAAGCTAAAGAAACTAAGTGACACGAGATGGTTATGCCAGTACTTGTCCTGTAAAGTCCTTCTACATACACTTCCTGCAGTCATGGCAACACTGAATGAAATAGCTGAGGCACACACACGAAAACTTGCCCCTAATATAAAAAGCTTACTCAAGAGTTTTGATCATAGTCTAGTTATCTCAACTGCTTTGTTCACTAGCATTTTCAAAGAAAAAGTTATCTGACATGTAGCAATCTCCATTGCTTCAGGGGTTAGCTGCAGCAAACGTGGTTCAGACAGTTGAAGAAGACTTGGCTTTTCATAGGAAAGAGAAATGCTGACATGAACTGTGGGTGAAAGCTGAAGCTGCTCGAAATGAAGTTGATGGTGTATCTGTTGAAGATCTAGCACAGAAGAGGACGGCTAGACCCTCTAGACATCTGCAGGACAGCATGGTTCTGGAGTCAACTGGCCAACAAAACACAGAAGACAGCCATGATTCACTTGAGAAGTACTATATAGGTCAATACTATGAAATACTGGATAGGTCACTTGTAGAACTGCACTCAAGGTTCAGTTATGCCAGTAAAAAGTTACCTAAATCAATGTCTCTGCTAGATCAACGTAGCACAAAGTTTTCTTTATTTTGGCACTTTAAAACCAGTGGCTGAACACTGAACAGAACTGTGTGGGCATTGAATATCTAGATGTAGAGCTGCGACAAACAAAAAGGCTTGTGGAAAGAAGAAAAATGAGCCGCTTATTGCTAGCAATTAGTTAACCTTTCAACTTTCCTGAGTCCATATAAGGAAGCATTCCCAGATCTCTGTAAGTTTATTAACATTGTGCTGGTACTGCCACCAACTTCAGCATCATGTGAGAGAAGTTTCTCCTCAATGCAACTCAGCCAAACCTACCTGTGAAGCACCATATCTGACTCCAAACTCTGATCACTCGGAGTTATTGGGATTCATCCCAACAGAGCAAAAGAAACTTACATAGAACATTTTGCTGCTCTGTTTGCACAGAAACATAACAACAGAAATATACAATTATTTTGAGATGCGTTTAACTGCTGCTGTTTGTAACGTTCAGTGGTATATCAAGACAAGATATATAACAATCTATCTGTGTATTGCCAGATTAATAACTAAAATGTTAAAATTACGTTTGTACCCAGAAGTTTCTAAATCATTTCCATTTGCCACATATGAAAGCGTAATTAAGATGTAATTACAAAGTACAGTACTTAGTTGCATATGTTCGTACACCCTCCCCCAAAAGTATCGGCCCTCTAACGGCAGGTATCATTCTGAAACATGGACGAAGCATTGTGATATATGGCATTCTGTGTTTATAAGTGAAAGTATTATCTATGGTAATTATTAGAACTCGAAATTGTCAAAAAAAAAAAATCACATACTGAGTGGTAAATGTTTTGAGGCATTAGATTTATAGTCATTTGTGTCTGCAGAACTCGCTTATTTTCACAACCATCGCACCCTAAGGGGCCGATACATTTTTGGGAATATATATATATATATATATATATATATATATATATATATATATATATATATATATATATTTCATTTTAGTTTAATTCATGTTTATTTTGTGCTAGTTATTACCGAATGCAACAGGAATAATTAGTTTTGTGTTTTCATGTTATCCTATTTTTTTCTTCATTCCTTTTTGTTGTTCGTCAACACAGTAAATGGTATAAAATTTTCATTCAGAATATGGTTCTAGTTGAACATCATGTGGTATGTGTGCAGGGCCCGCCGCCCATTCAGAAAAACAAGTGCCCTCCTCCCCACCCCCATATGCCCCTCCACAAAATGGACCCTAGCTGTGTTACTGGTTCATTCTTTATAAAAGTATGTCCAATCTTGCATGGTCAATCTCTGGTCATCACTAAGATTATCCTGAAGAGTTGCAAAAACATTGTCAGTTATGTTTTTACACGTGTTGTGATCTGATTCACACTTACACATTTCAGAAAAGTACATCTGTTTTTATCTGTGTGCACCTTTTAGTGTCACACATTGACCTGAGACAGTTGCAAATATTTAGCTCAACAACTGCCTGAGGAGCAGGGGGATCCAAGGGTCGAATTGGCACATAGCTTTTATCTAGTGTTTTTTATCCATGGTCTGTTGGTGGTGTCAAATTTGATGTTGCAGTATCACCATCCCATAAGAATCATGAGGGGAAGTATGAAATTTTTTTTTATTTGGTTCATCTGTAGCATTTTTTGCGGTTCAGAAAACAAATAAAAATCACAGGACTTTAGTCAGTTTCCCGGTAAATAAAAATACTGTTATTTCCTCCGGGATCCCTGGAAAGAAACACTAATAATAGTCCTGTGTTTGTATTGGGCAGGACATTGTTTAATAAGCAGTGAAGTCGGGGAAAACCATTCGGACTGTTCGCCTTGTATTTCATCCTCTGCGACTTCTCACTTCACTTTGACGACTAAGCTTTTCTAAGATGAAGAGGCTTGGTATGTTTCCCTGCCCAAAAGCTGATTTTTTATATTTTTATTTTTAATTTGGTGCCCCAAGGAGGAAAGTGATGGACATCCCCTAAGAGTGATGCAAACACAGTAGCAGGCATAATTTGGCCCTGATAGTGCCATCCCTTCTTCGAAGTGACTACATTTAACAGGCTCTCAACTTTTCAGCCTTTCTTTTTTTCCCGATCTCTCACAATCACCACACATTTGCTCACTTATACGCCGTAATTTCTTTAAACACGTCAATCCCCTGCCATATTTAAAAAAAAAAAAAAAAAATCTTGTTATCCACAGATGATTTTATTCAACTTAGGTGAGACTATTCGAACTGGACTGGTTAGATGCAACTTTCTTTATCCGCTTCACTATTAAAGCTCTGTCTTCATCAGAATGAAATGGTCTAGTGGTAATAAGGATAAATGGAATAATGCATCACCTAACTGAGGTGGTTTGATCACTGTAGATTTTAATTTCTTAATGGGTACGATTTTCCCACAGCTGCATAAAATCATCTGGCAGCAGCACACAATAGAAAAACTCAGATGAGTACCTACCCTGTAATGAATGAGGTGAAAGTACTGTTTATTTGTTTATATATGTAACATCCAGTCGTTTGCCACACCAGGAGCACAGGGATGAAGCGCTAGGGTGCTCAGTACCGACAAAGAAGTCGAGAATGACCAGCCGCCTTCTTTTGACTAGCATTATTTTAACACTATATCCCAATGGTATCACAATACTGTCATGTAGTAACTTTATCACTTCCATGCTCACTTCCCTGTTTCTTATCATTGCCTTCAAAGAACCAGCAACCTTTCTTCCCTGCTGTACCCTTTCAAGCACTTCACCCTCCAAACCTCCATCCTTACTCATCACACTACCCAAGTACTTAAACGTACTCACGTTTTCCAATTCCTCACCATCCAACCTCGCTGTACATTCACTGACTTCACCTCTCTCAAAGACCATCACTTTACTCTTCCCTACATTCACCTTTAGATTCCGTTTCTTACACACTCTCTCAAACTCATCCAACAAGCCTTGCAGCTCACGTTCGTCTTCACTCAACAACACAGTATCATCTGCAAACAACAGTACAGGGAGTTTCCAAACACTCCTCTCTCACCAAGGCAACTCCAACATCCACTACCCTACCTTGTACCTCTTTTATTACCCCATCCATGTACAGATTGAACACCCATGGAGACATGATACATCCCTGTTTCAACCCAACTTTCAAAGAGAAAAATTCACTTAGTTCACCATCCACACGCACTGCAGCCTTCGCACCATCGTACATACTGTTCACAGCATTCAACAACTTCCCATCTACTCCATATATTCTTAACACTTTCGACAATCCTTGTCTATCCACCCTGTCAAATGCTTTTTCCAAATCCATAAAAGCCGCATACAACTTCTTTCCCTTCTCTAGAAACTTTTCCACTAAAGATCTAAGAATGAATATCTGATCTACACAACCTCTTCCCTTCCTAAAGCCTCCCTGTTCTTCTCCAACTAATTTCTCTGTTCTTTAACTCTGTCAATAAGTATCCTACCATACACTTTTCCTATTATAGTAAGAAGACAAATGCCCCTATGATTTCCACACACTTCTTTTTCCCCTTTTTCTTTGTACAAGGGAATTATTATACCTGACTTCCAATCCTCCGGGACTCTACCTTCCTCCCAGGCCAATCTGCACGTCTTCTACATCCATTGTAGAACTATCACTCCCCCATACTTCAGCATTTCACCATACGCTGCATCAATTCCTGGGGCTTTGCCCAATTTGACTTTCTTAATTGCTTCCAGAACTTCCATCCTACTGATTTCTTTCTCGCTTCTCACATCCCTTCGTCTCCCAGCCATTCCCCAGCCACATATACACGCATTACTTCCATCCTCTATGTTCAACAATTCCTTAAAGTGTTCTCTCCATCTGCTCACTTTTTCTCCCTTCTCCACTAGTAATCTGCCAATCCAGTAAGGGTACTTATTGCTAGAGTTTGACCTATACAGTGAATGCATCATTATTTTGGGATTATGAGCAGTTGCATAAGTATTCAGCTTGTTCAAGAAAGACTGCTACCTAAATAAGTTTGACTGCATTTACAATATAAAGTAGTACCCTTTTTGCTGAATCCTAAAGAGCTCTAATAATTATGAAGCAACAAAATTAATGACAAATATGTCAGCAACCACATATACTGAAATGAAAACGACAAAATGTACACAATTAAAAGTGTGAGACCTTTCAATGCTAGATAGTAATATTTCCAAGCAGCTTTTCACAAGTCAAAGCAAAGTGGTACTAGAACAAAACGAGGATACTTATTAGAACGTAAATAATTAAGGGTAAATAATTCATGTTACATGTAAATTTTACTGTGTACCATAAACAACAACGGAACAGAACAGGACAATTGACAACATTACATATATTTCAAAGCATACCAATGTCTTCCTAAAAACATATAAATTATACCACATCTTTGTAAATCCTGATATTTGTTATGCAGATATCTCTTCTTGTTTTCAGTGCAATTTTCATGATAATATATGTGATTCAGACTCCAGTTACCACAATCATATGCTTCAAAATGCAAAGAAAAAAAAAGTGTTTCATACATCATCACTTGTTGGCTGTGAAGAGTTTCAATAATCCAGCATGGAAGAAAATAATGTAAGAAAACCAACACTTATACTTTCTTGAGCCAAGCAGTTTGTTGATGATGTCAAAAATATATTATTTCTAAGTCTGTTAGGCCAAAAAATATCTAAATATTATATGAATAGTAAAATATGACATGCTTTGGTGTTTTTCCGAGAATAAATTTCTATGACAAGCTAGCCCGAATACTGGTGAATTCAGTGGTAGTAATATCAATTATATTGATGAAAGATATTTCCTTTGCTCTGAGCATACAGAGTAATTTGACACACACACACACATACACACACACACACACACATACACACACACACACACACACACACACACACACACACACACACACACACAAAACTCCCGTACTTAATGCTGTCCTTCTGCTACAGAATATGACACCTGCAACATCCACAAGAGTCTTGTGTTTCTCACTATTTGGTGCCAACTTGTGTGAGTGTGCAGACCAATCCTGGATCTGGAAACTTTGTCACACAGTCGTCATGTCAAGACTGAGTTTGTCTGGATAACTCTGTTTTAGTTGTGCGCCCATTGTCTATTCTCGTCACTAGCCACTTCCAAGCTTCTTCGAGATGAAAGGTTCCTTCGCTGCAGAGGGTTCACCATTTTTGGCTGTTTTTGGCACTGGTCTAAAGATTTTTTGGTAAACACTGCACTTCTTCAGAGGTGTCCTTATGATTATAATCTTTATATCTTTTACTCTGTTCCCCTGGGTTGCACCGTGCTACAGGGAGTTGGCCATACAGAACCTGGTGGGGAAGGCAGTACTGAGGTATATGAAACAGGTGTCTTTTTTTTCTTTTAATGCAAGGAAGATGGAACCAAAGGCTGAGCCTGCAAAACAGTTCCTTCAAAAAAAAAAAAAAAAAAAAAACAATACAAATGTGAGCCAAATTCAAGATCCGTTCATTTCGAGATGCCTGAACACACTGCATTTGAAAGACTGGACACACTGCTTTTGAAAGACTGGAAGTAGGAAACAGAGACAGAGGGAGACAGTTCCAGAGCTGACCTGTTGCATAAATGAAGGACTGGGAGTAATAGTTAACTCTTGCATTAGAGAGTTGGACAGAAAAGGGATGAGAGTTTGTTAATAGATGGGTGCTATGCACTCGTCGTAGAAGTGGAGAGATGCAGGCAGACAGTTCAGAGAAGCAGTGACCATTAAAGTAACGATGGAAACGAGATAAAGAGGCAACAGTGCGGTGAAGAGACAGAGGTTGAAGGGAGTCAGTAAGAGGAGGAGAGTTGATGAGACGAAAAGCCTTTGACTCCACCGTATTGAGAAAACCGTATGTGAGGAGCCTCCCCACACATGAGAGTTGTACTCTAAACAGGGGTGAATGAAACCCGTCTATAAAGTCAACAACTGTGCAGGGGTAAAGAAGTCATGGAGTCAGCTTAGCACACCTAATCTCTTGGAAGGAGATTTTACAAGAGATGTAATATGATCTTTCGAAGATAAGGCCAGAGTGAATGAAACCCCAAGCATGTTCAAGGATGATGCAGGATTGAGCTGGATATTATTAAACATTAGTGGGTACTCCTATGGAAGATTTTGACTGGTTGATAGGTGTAAAAACTGAGTCTTTGATGCATTAAAAACAACAAAATTATTTTTACCCCAGTCGGAGATACGAGCCAAGTCAGACATTAGATTTGCCATGGCCTCATCCCTTGTTAGTTGAAATAACTGCTGAGATGGATTGCAGAAACCGAATGGAAAGGTGAAGGGTGGAATCATCAGTGTTCGAGTGGATAGGGTTAGATGTACAGCTTAGAAGGTCATTGATGAATAAAAGAAAGGGAGTTGGTGAAAGGACAGAGTCATGAGGAACACCATTGCTGATGGATCTAGGAGCTGAATGATGGCTGTCTACAACAGCAGATATGGAACGACCAGGAAGGAAGCTATAGATGAGGGCACAGACAGATGGTTAGAAACTGTAAAAGGGCAGTTTGGAAATTAAAGATTTATATCAGACTCAATCGAAAGCCTTTGAGATGTCAAGTGCAATGACAAAGCTTTCACCAAAGTCCCGAAAGGAGGATGACAAGGAGTCTGAAAGGTAGGTGAGAAGATCGCCAATGGAGCGTCCCTGACGGAAACCATACTGACGATCAGAAAGGAGGTTGTGATAAGATGCTTTTAAATTTTTCTGTTAAGAATAGACTCTCAAACTTTTGAGATACAGGATGTTAAAGCAACTGGACGATAGCTAACATGGCTTCAGTGCTGGTTGATTTTACTCCTGGAGGGTTTGTGAGTGAGGGATTATCCTCCCATGTCAGGCTTCGGATGCACTATAACCATTGGATGCCAGATGACTCAAGCCATTTGACATGACACTGGTAGACACTCTAGGATTCAGCACTATACAAGAAGTTATTGAATGCCACCGACAAACTTTGAAGATCAGATGTATAATGAAAACTATTATAAATTTATTTTGCACTTTTTCACTAGAATTGCTTAATTAAGGAGATGAGCAACTAATAAGATGTGTAGTGCAAACAGAATTGCCAGGACTGCACTAAACACCGAATGTATGACGTAACAGTTACACTGAAATCAAATACAGCAGTGGTATTAGGATTAAATATTCACATGTTCTGAATGATTACAGGCAGTAATGTAAAGATATGTTTAGTGATAGAATGCATTTAGCAGGAAAGTAACATGTTCTTGAGCAAACACAGTGAGATGTTCAAACATTTGCAACACTGCTCACAGGGCATAATGTTGAAGGCAAAGACTGTGCCACATGTTCTTCACTGCAGGCCGCCAGTCGAATGGTTATGGAGCATGACTGGGTAGTGATTGTTTTGGTTTAGATGTTGCTTTTTCAAGTACGATTTTTTTTACAAATAAATACATACACTGTTCACACGCTTGGAATAATACGAACCAAGGACATACTGTTGCTTAGACATTTGAGCAGATTCGACCAGAATCTGAAGCACTGAAACATAGGTCTACGCCAAGATTTAATACAATGATTGTAATGGCCATGTAATTAGTGTATTACTGTACTAATTAAACTGTTCAAGGACACAATGTTTCATTCATTGTACACCACAGTAAACATTATGTATGGTATTATCATCATTTGACAGTAATTATTGGACAGTAAATGAGGAATTGGAAAATGTGAGTCCGTTTAACCCGCGACTTCCCATCGATGTGAATTAACGTCCACACGTTTTGTCACTGCCAATCCCGTTGACGTACATAAACGAATCAATTGCAAGGTCCCTAATTTGCAAAATTTTCAATTTTTGCGCGTGATTTTTGGTACGTATACACAGGACACCTTCCTCTACAAGATGCCAGGCAGGGACAATGCCTTACCCAGCATGACCTCCCCCCTGCACGCCATTGTCTCAGCAATTCACCTGTTATCAGTGACCTGGCCAATAAAGCCATGTCATGACACGGTATGAAATTCAGGGCCAGAGTGATTCCCCAATCGATAACAATGTGGAGGACAAACTTTACATAGCATTAGAGGAACAAACGGTCAGAAATGATGATCAGGTAATGTGGCAAAAAAAGGTCAGGTATGGTGATGAGTTAGTGAGTGAAACAATGCTTATAATGCCTACCGGTATATTACTGTTTGAAAACCAATATACTCTCATACTACAGATAAATTCGTACAAAGTAAATAAATAAATACCGTTTATGAGTGGTGGGAAATAGTTACCCTCCCATAGAACTCGTTTTCTTTGGTGCCAGCCTGTTAGAAAACCCAGTCAGGTAAGGAGGTACTGCTACCTGGATCGAGTATTTTAAACCTCAGGTGAGCGATTTCTCTATGAATTTTCGATGTTTCTCACCAAACGCGGAGGTTGGAGCCAAAAAAAAAAAAAATCCAAAAATGGTCGGGATTGGGAGGAGTCAGTGGTGGAAAAGTGGTCAGGATGGGGCGGGTTAAGTACTTGGGTAGTGTGATGAGTAAGGATGGAGGTTTGGAGGGTGAAGTGCTTGAAAGAGTACAGCAGGGAAGAAAGGCTGCTGGTTCCTTGAAGTCATTGATAAGAAACAGGGAAATGAGCATGGAAGTGAAAAAGTTACTACATGACAGTATTGTGATACCAACTCTAACGTATGGAAGTCAAGCTTGGACATTGTTGGAAGGACACAAGTCAAGAGTGAGAGCAGTGGAAATGAGTTATTTAAGAGAAGCCTGTGGAGTCACATGAAGAGACAGGGTGACAAATGAGGATATAAAGGAGCATTGTGGTGTGGATGTGGATGTGATAGGAAGCGTTAGGAGGAATACATTGAGGTGGTTTGGCCATGTGGAGAGGATGGAGGGTGAAAGACTGATGAAGAGAGTGTATGTGAGTGAGATGGAGGGGGGGAGAGGGAGGGGGAGGCCGAGAATGAGATGGAGGGATGGGGTGGAGAGGTATATGAGAGAGGAGGGTGTGAGTTGGGAGTGGGGCAGTGAAATGGCGGGGGACAGGGCGACGTGGAGGCGATTTGTTTGTGGCCACCCAGAACAGGATTGAGGCATCTGGCAATAGATAGATAGGTAGATGGAAGTGAGTATAAAAAACAAGTGGATGGGGTAAAGGGACACGGGGGCAGGGATGAGGTGCCAGTGTTGGGATTTGTACACAGTATACATTTGGTCGGGCTCGGACAGCACTCACTGTTTTCAGTTCAGGTCTTCTATCTCATCAGTGGCTTTTATTTTTGTATTTCCCTATAGAATAAGGTGGATTTGTTTTTCAATGGGGGGTTCATCCCCAAAGTTTGTTGGTGGCACTCAGTAACATGCTGTATACAGTAAGAGGGTAGAGAGCCATACAGCCGTATATACTGATTCCTCTGTCTCCTTTCTCAAGTTTGTGTATTTAAAGTCTCTGGATCTGAGATGTCCAAAAGAGGATTCGTGCAAAGACTCCTACATCAATTTTACCTTAACACTTTGAAGGTAGGTAAACTTCTCCACCTGTTATACATTTTTGCCATTTATTTGAAATGCAACATGCTTTGCTGGGTTGTATTACTGATATACTATTTTTGTTTGTTGACATTTATTTGGATCTCCATTATAAATGTTGAAGACACTGGCGAGACTGTTGCAGGTTTCCTGCAGTATGTGCGACAATAGCACTGTCATTTGTGTATTGTAGATCTAGTAAATAAGCTATTTCAGTCTCTGAATTATATTCATCCTCAGGGTTCACCTCTTGCCAACTTAAAAGGGTGACTGCAATTTGATAGATGCTGAAAAAGACAGGAGCTTGGAAATATCCTTGCTTCACTCCCACAATGATGTTGAAGAGTTCAGCTCCTACCTATGGACACATGAGCACCGGCTGTCATGTAGGCTCTTCATGATGATAAGAAATGTGTTTGGAACTCCAAATTTTGAAAGAGCATTCCATAAAAGTTCTCTGTGAACAGTGTTAAATATTTTTCCAAGATTGATTAATGCTACATATGTCTTGGTTCCGCTCATGGCAGTTCTCTAGTACTGGTCGGGCAAAAAAGACCTTATCACAGATGTTTCTTTTCAAAATCCACATTGTGTTTTAGGAGGTCTGGATAATATTATTACCTCTGCCATCAAATATGGAGGAGGTTATGTATTCACCTACATTTGCCTGTCTGTCTGTCTGTCTGGTTGTCCAGACAATGCCTCCAAAAGTTCTCAATGAATTTCATTGATATTTGTGGAATGCTGGGCCATGTCCCAAGGAAGATGAGATTAAATTTTGTGGTGCATCTGGATCCACATCCGAAGTATCCTCCACAATATCTCCAAAAGCTCTCCATGAATTTCAATGAATTTTTATGGAATAGTGGACCATGCACCAAGGAAGAATTTCTCATATTTGGGGGCTGATCTGGATCCCATCTACACAGATGCTGAACCGGGTAATTTTTAGTGGCCACAGCATTGGTGGAGACATGCGCTCTCTCAATGCTTTCTAGTCTCGGCTGTATCAACCGCCTTGTGAACAAGGAGGGAGATACCCCTGTTATTGCCACAGTTAGAGCAGTCTCCTTTCGTCTTATAGATGGTTGCAATATCAGATGTAAGCCATTCAGATATAATTCATTCTTAGTGAAATGAGATCAAGGAGGCACTGATGGAGTAACTGGCCCCTTCTTTTATTACTTCACATGGTATACCACCAGGACCATAGCTTTTATTACCTTTTAAGGATCAGATGTCCTGAATAGTTTCTAAAAGTACAGATGGATTTGAGACCTTGAGGTGCATTTGGGATGTTTTCTAGAATAATATGCTCCACTTGATTTCTTTGGTTCAGTAGGATATCAAAATG
>NC_136975.1:17565934-17568434 GCF_032717465.1 Coenobita brevimanus | reverse complement strand
AGTATATTGGCAACACGGCAGGCAACACTTTCGGGAACATGTATTTGCAGCAGTATTTGGACAAATGTAAGCAAACATGTGTCAGTGCAGCTTCGAACACTTGCAGGAGAGGCGGTGGGATAAGTGATATCCATACCAGGCAGCTGAGACTTCATCATGATGTTGCCAACATGATCTGGGCACTCGCTGTTCCCAACATGTTTGCAGCGTGTTCGTTACTGTGTTGCTTACATGTTGCCAGCATTTGCTCGTGCACATGTGTGGATGCGCCCTTACTCTGTGTGTGTGTGTGTGTGTGTGTGTGTGTTCTTACCTAATTGTTCTTACCTAATTGTATCTTTACAGGAATGAGTCAAGCTCGTACTGTCCCGTGTCTTAAAACCATATTTATCGTACATATCCTTTAAATTTGGCCAGGAATTGTTCTTGGCAATAACACTGTTTCATTCGGTAGTGCATTCCACTGATCAATTGCTCGGTTTAGGAAACTGGAATTTCCTCACGTTCTTTATCACCTCTCTTATGCAGTTTTTTGCAGTGTCCTCTTGCTGATGCTTCCACATATGTTAAGTAATCATTTATGTCTATTTTCTCCTTCCCTGATATGCATTTATATAGCATTATCATGTCACCTCTTTTCCTCTTCTCTCCTGTAGTGTTGGTAGATTCAATTTATTTAGTCTTTCTTCGTAGCTTAGATCCCTTAAGCTTGGTATCCATATTGTAGCGCCCCTTTGAACTTTTTCAATCTTTTGTCTATGTGTTTTTTGAGATGAGGGACTCCAGACTACCTGATGCATACTCCAGGGTTGGTCTGATGAATGATGTTATTATCCTTCTTAGCATGTCTTCGTTTATGTATGTGAATGCTATTCTCATATTTGCAAGCAGGGTATACATGTTCCGTACCTTCTCACTAATGTGGTTAGCCGGAGATAGTCCATTATTGATAATCACACATAGGTCATTCTCTCTATCTGATGTGTGTAGGGTTTTATTTCCCTAACGTATAATCCCCAATCAGGTCTTTTTCCACTTTTACCAAAGCTTGGATTACATGACACTTGACATCCACATTGAATTCCATTTGCCATGTATTACTCCATTTATGAAGTTTATTTAATAATTCTTCTTGTAGCTCTTTACAAGAGTCTGTGTTAGTAATTCTCCTTTGTATTTTTGCATCATCTGCAAACACATTTAGATAGCGTTCATTTCCAGTTTTACTGTCTATATCATTTATATACACTATAAACATGATTGGTGCCAGCACTGAGACCCTGCGGTACTCCACTAGTCACTTCTTTCCATGATGAATAGTTTCCCCTTAGTACTGTTCTCGTTTTTCTTTTTATGAGAATATCTTGCATCCAACAAAACAGTTTGCCTCGAATTCCTCCCTTGATGGTACAGTTTCCATAAAAGTCTTTGGTGTGGTACTGTAGTCAAATGCTTTCTTGAAATCTAAATAGATACTGTCCACCCATCCTTCTTCTTTCCTGTATTGTGTCCTGTTACTCTGTCATAGTAGCTCAACAGATTAGTAACACATGATTTTCCTTTACTGAAACCAAGCTGTCTTTCTGTTATCATATTGTGTTCTTCAAGATGATTTACCCAAGCTTTTCTTATAAGCTTTTCTAATACTCCTTGCTTACAACACTGGTCAGTGATACTGGTTTGGTAGTTGAGTGGATTTTTGTCTATTCCTTTTCTTGAATAAGGGGACAATATTTACTTTCTTCCAAATATCAGGTAGTTTACCTTTGACCTCAAGGATTTTCTTTGAAAAATTAAATATAATGATTTACTTAACTCATTTGCACATTCTCATTAGCACCCAACATGAAATTTCATCAGGATGACCATTTGCTTATAATCTGTCTAATTTGTAACTCCTCGTGTATTACTTTTTCTGCTATTTGTATATCTGGTAGTATGTGTGGGCATGCATGTTCCACATAGTCCCTCTCAAAATTTTTTTCTTCTGTAAAAACTAATTGGAAATTCTTATTTACTGCTTCACAAATATCTTTCTCTTGTGTATAGGTGATTCCTTCGTCCGTAATGGATTGTATTATATCTTTTACTTTGGTTTTGCTTCTGCTGTAGCTGTAAAATAGCTTTGGTTGATCACTTCTTTTATTTATGATATCCTCCTCAAACTGTTTTTGGGCTTCCCTCCTTTTTCTTGTATAATCGTTTCTTGCCTGTTTGTAATTATTATATTCCCTTCCACTATTGTGTCTTCTGTATCTATTCCACAACAAATCTCTTCTTTCTTTTGATTTTTTACATTCTGTATTGAACCATTTCTGTATTTTCTTATCTGCTTCTTTGTGCTGTGGGATGTACTTCTGGACTCCTATTTCATAAAAATTCACAAAATTTTTTATATAGAGCATTTAAATCACTTGTCCTATCTATCTATCCATTGCCAGACGCCTCAATCCCGTTTGGGGTGGCCACAAACAAATCGCCTCCAAATCGCCCTGTCCCC
>NC_136975.1:17531696-17565834 GCF_032717465.1 Coenobita brevimanus | reverse complement strand
CACAATCCTTGTCTATCCACCCTGTCATATGCTTTCTCCAAATCCATGAAAGCCGCATACAACTTCTTTCCCTTCTCTAGAAACTTTTCCACTAAAGATCTAGGAATGAATATCTGATCTACACAACCTCTTCCCTTCCTAAAGCCTCCCTGTTCTTCTCCAACTAATTTCTCTGTTCTTTCTCTAACTCTGTCAGTAAGTATCCTACCATACACTTTTCCTATCATACTAAGAAGACAAAAGCCCCTATGATTACCACATACTTCTTTTTCCCCTTTTCCTTTGTACAAGGGAATAATTATACCTGACTTCCAATCCTCCGGGACTCTACCTTCCTCCCAGGCCAATCTGCACATCTTCCACACCCATTCTACTACTATCTCTCCCCCATGCTTTATCATTTCACCACACACTCCATCATTTCTTGGTGGTTTCCCCGATTTAATTTTCTTCATTGCTTCCACAACTTCTGTCCTACTGATTTCTTCCTGTCTTCTCACCTCCTTCCTTCTCCCAGCCATTCCCCAGCCACTTGTCCTCTAAGCTCATTTTCCCAATCATCTTCTAAGAAATACTTCTTTAGGTCATGATAATTTCC
The DNA here is from genome assembly GCF_032717465.1 of Coenobita brevimanus. Taxonomy (NCBI): domain Eukaryota; kingdom Metazoa; phylum Arthropoda; class Malacostraca; order Decapoda; family Coenobitidae; genus Coenobita; species Coenobita brevimanus. The sequence goes on along the minus strand of NC_136975.1, from coordinate 17,565,236 downwards.
CTTTTTATAGTTTAAGCTCTTTTTGTAACTTTCATTGCTGTTAACTATGTCGTATGCTATCCTGAAGTTGCAATTTAGTACTGCATGGTCGCTTTTGCCGAGTGGAGGGTGATATATTAAACTGTCAGTATCATTTTCTTGCCTAGTAAATATGAGATCTAGCTTTGAAGGTACATCGAGTCCTCTTTTTCTGGTGGTTTCCCTCACATGTTGCGTTAGGAAGAACTCTTGTACGAGATCCAGGAGCTTTTGGTCCCAACAGCTTTCTTGGCTTATTATATCTAGAGTATTCTAATTTATATTTGTATTAAAATCTCCAGTTAGTATAATTCTTTCCGATTTCTCTTCCATTTTATGTAGTAATGCTCTTAAACTCTGAATTGTACTCTCTGCCAGGTCCTCATATTCGTCTCTTTCCCATGTGTTTGATCTCGGTGGTATGTACAAATTAGCTACAATTACTTTCCCTTCAGATGTGTTGATCTCTACTGCAATCAGTTCTACTTGTGAAGGTATGTGTAGTTTTATTTCATTGACTTATAGATTTTTCTTAGTTAATATTATAATTCCTCCACCTTTTTTTTTAATTTCTATCTCTTCTCCATATATTATATTCCTCTAAGTTTCGTATGTCATTTGATATCCTTGGTGTTAATTTTGTTTCAGTTAGGCATATTATATGTGGTTCATTTTCTCTGACATAATCATTCATCTCTAATAATTTAGATACCATTCCATCCACATTTGAGTACATCAGCTTAATCATTGTGTTTATATACTTGTCATGACATGATTCTACTACCTTCCTCCTTTTTATTCCCTCCTGTTTATGTACCACTTTCGTACCTGCAATCCTATTACTTTGTAAAAAATATGTGTTCTTCTCTTCTTCTGATCTTCCCTCATTTTTTGTTTTTGCTTCCTCCCTCTTCTCTTTCAGTAATTCCAGTTCCTTTTGTGTTAGGCATCTTTTTATCCATACATTTTTGAACTCCTCTATTTCCATAAGATTCTTTGCTTTTTTTAGTATCTCCTCCACGGTGTTTACACTCTGGAAAGTTACCTTTAGAGGTCTTGACTTGCTTTTCTCGTATTTCCCTAACCTTTTGTGTTCCTCTAGCTCTTTACTATAGATTTCCTCTGATACTTCTTTCAATAGAATCATTACATTTGCCATCTCCATTTTGTCTCTTGAGATCTTGTTTTTTACTTCTTCCTCTTCTATACCAGTGATTACTATAGATTTGTTGATATCTAATGAATCCCTGACTAACTTTGGATTGTTTTGGATTATTCTTCTTCACTTCCTTTTTAATGCTTTTTTCCTCTACCCTTGTTTCTAAGTCTTTCTTTACTTTCACCATTTCAGCATACATGGTTTCCACATCATTTTTGTAGTTTTGCACAGCTTCATTCACCTGTGTTATCTTCTCCTCAGTATCACTGCTGTGGTCTATCAGACTGCTTACTTGCCTAATTGTCTCTGTATCATTTTTGTACTCTTCCATAATACTCTCGTGGTTGACTACTGTACTTGCCATTTCACTCATTTTCCTCCTAAGTGTACTCAATTCCACTGTTAGTTCACATATGGTTGTGTCTCTTGTTGACCTCTCTTCCTAGTTTTTCTATTTCTTCCTTTTGCAGGTGCATCTGCTTCTTTATTTCATCAATCTTTTCTGGAAGGCCATCTCCAGTCTGTGTACACGCTCTACCAGTTTATTGTGAGTCTCCATTTCAACCAGTTCTTGGTAGAAATCATCATCCTGTTTTCTACCTTTATCCTTTTTCTTTTCCAAATTTGCATTACTAAAGTATGTGGCCATTTTGCAATACTAAAAGCACAGAGTACTTACATTCCCTGGGGCAGTTGTAGTCTAAACAAACAATCAGCTGACTGAGCACATTCTTTCGCTAATCGGTTCTCTTTTCTGTTAGAACAAGTCTTGTTTAAACTTCTTATTATTTTATTTTTTAATAATAAAAAACTATTTAGTCTAACCTGGTACAGAGCTTGACTCGTATAAAGATACTAATTTAAGTAATGCCACTGGCCGTGCTGGCTCAGTATGGAGCGCTGTCGGCCCACGTCTGCACTCCTTGCTGTCTCCTGTGTGTGTGTGTGTGTGTGTGTGTGTGCGTGCGTCTTTGTGTGTGTGTGTGTGTGTGTGTGTGTGAGTCAGTTGGTCAGGTGGGTGGAGTTGATGAGGTTGAGATTGTGGGTGTGGTAGTTCGGTGCTTCACCAGGGTGGGTGGACAGTGGTAATTAGTGGAGGGGGGGGGTGACGGTTGTTGGGTGTAGTTTGTGGAGTGGTTTTGGGTGGGTTGTAGGAGTAAATAGGTTAGTGAGTGGATGCATTTGGTGGGCTGGGTGGGTAGGTGGCTGGATATGTGGGTGGTTGGGGAGGGGTCAGTTAAGTCAGGTTTGGATGAGATGAGTTTAATGGATAAGTCGGGTTCAAATGGGTGAATGGGAGGGTGGAGTAAATGGGGTTGGATTCAAATGGGTGAATGGGGTGGCGGAGTGAATGGGGTTGGGTAATAAGGGTGGATGGGCGGGTGGGTTGGTGGGAGGAGTGAGTGGACAGGATGGATAGATGGGCAGGGTGAGATGGGTGGGGAATGTTCAGGGAGAGGTGGGAGGGTTGTGTGGATGGATGAGATGGATGGCATTGTTGGGTGACCAGGGTGGGTGGAATTCGTGAGAGGGAAGGGTGGGTGGACTTTGCGAGTGGTGAGGGTGGGTGGTAGAGGTTGGTGGTCATGATAGGTTGTCAGGATGTGTGGGCAAAGTGAGTTGCCAGGGTGAGTGGGCACATTTGGTCGCCAGGGTGGCTGAGACGACTGCGTGGTCGGGATGATCTAAGAGGGTGGTTGGGTTGGGTGGCTGGATGGGTTCAGGGTGGAGAAGTGAATGAGTAAATGAGTTAAGTGGCATTGTTGGGTGAACTTCGTGTGTGGCATTCGTGGGTTAGCCACTTGGATAGTAGGAATCGATGGTCTGAGTGGGTGGCAGGGATGAGGTCAGTGGATTGTGTTGGATGGGTTGAGTGGGTAGGTGGATAAGTAGATGGGTGCATATGTGGCTGTCCAGATGACAAGGCAAGAGAGGGACTTATCTGGCCATATACCTTTTCACTGTTACTTGGATTTTAATCTATCGCTTACAACACGTTGGATAACTATTTGGAAAGCAGACTCAATACATTAAGGTCATTGTTTTGAAATCTGCTGAAACTTCGATATAATCACTTCTCATGGAACTGTAGATGGATCTATGCACTTGACAATACACCTAATTGTAAGATAAATGAAAATAACATTACATGCAACAAGACGTGAGAGTGAGCGAAGCTTCATATCTCCGATCCATCTGCCTAACAAATCAGTGTTTTGGCAGGGGTAAGGAGGGGGAGTTAGGGGGGGTAGACGTGTGCAATTAACCTGACCTCTGGTGGCAGATTACCCTGTATCACGAATTTCTGTCTGGAGGTGTACATGTATGTCAGCAATTTGATATCCAGTAATCCCTGTACTATCCGGACGCCCACTTTCCGAACACCCCACTTACCGGACATTTTGTCCCGGGATTCAATATTCCAAAAATTGCCCCAAAAGTGCAAAAAAAAAAAAAAAAAAATCCTACTTTTTTTCCCCCCCGGAATTTGAACTCAGCGCGTGCGATTTGGACCAGCTTTGTTTTGGTGTGTAGTTCCGCTGCCGTCCACTAGAGTGCCTCTGCATCATCCCCACTTACCGCCCGCCTCTTGTTGTGAGGGCAAGCTCGTCATCATGACCACCCACGTGCTCACTTTTGTGGTGGTGCCGTACCTGCTGCAGGCTTTCCTGCTGCTCTCCTGCCTCTTCTTCGTGTGTGTGATGATGGCCCCGCTGCCTGAGAAGAGGAAGAGAGTGGTTTTGACTCTGAAGAAGAAGAGGGAGATATTGGACAAGCTGGACGCAGGATGGTCAACCTCATATATCCTCTGTGAATTCAACCTGGCCTGATCTACTTTCTTTGATATCAAGAGATCCCGTGACAAACTCATGAAGTACACAGCTGAGTTCTCATCGAGGAACAAATGCAACGTGGAGAGGAAGATGATGTTTACTTCCCGGAATATTGAAGTCAACTGCTTCACGTTGATCTGGTATCGACAGCAACATGGTGCTGGTGTGCTGGTGCGTGGCATGGAGCTTAAGGCTGCCGCTGAGAAGTTTGCAAGGCTTCACGACACCCCAGACTTCAAGGCATCCGAGGGTTGGCTGTTCGCATTCAAGTTATGACATGGTCTTACCAACCGTAATTCTCATGGTGAAACTTTGGATGCCAACGAGGATGGAGTAGAGGAGTTTCGGCACAAGGTGAAGGGCTTGATCAACAGGGAGGGCCTCACTCTCGGTCAAGTCTACAATGCTGATGAAACTGGTTTATTCTATCGTTCTTTGCCAGCAAACACTCTAGCCAACGAGACGGAGAAGCGTGTACCTGGCTGCAAGCTCTGCAAGCAACGGATATCTGCTTTGTGTTGTGACAATGCTAACGGCATGCACTGGCTCAAGCCCGTTATTGTTGGCCATGCAAAGCAGCCTCGGTGTCTTCGTGGGGTGATGGATGTCCTTCCTGTCGTTTGGTACCAGTCTGTGAAGGCATGGTTCACTGCCAAGATCTTCAAAGACTGGTTCCACTGCCATTTCATCAAGAAGGTCATCAATTACCAGAGAAAGACACTGGGAATCCCGTGCGACCAGGTAAAAGCCCTCCTTCTCTTGGATAATGCACCTGCCCACCCGTACGACAAGAACTTGGTGGCTGAGAATGGGCGCATTAGGAGCACGTTTATGTCACCTAATATGACTGCTCTCATCCAACCAATGGACCAAGGAGTGATTGTGGCAACGAAGAGGCTGTACCGAAGGAAGTTTTTGGACGAGGTGATGGTTGTTCTTGAGGACGAGGACGAGCGCGGGGAGGGACGGGACACACGAGGCCAGCAGACTTTGGAAAACATTCGCCGCTACAACATCAAGTCTGCAATCTACAACTGGGCCAGTGCATGGAAGGAAGTCCCTGTCAAGACTCAAGAAAATGGTTGGTCTCGTCTGCTTCTCAGAACGGATGCGGAGCACGATTTCCTAAGTTTTGACGTGGACAATTTCCATGCATGTCTTCATGTGCATGGCGACGATGTTGATATGGACGAAGTGCGTGAGTGGTTGGACGACAACGAGGGCGATCCTGGGTATCAGACCATGTCTGATATCGAGATCGCATCTTCAGTCGCAGATGTCAGTACCCAACTTGAAAATTCCGACGATTACGGCGACAATGATGTGGACTCCTCTCAGCATGACACTACTCCAGCCATCCTCAAGCTAAGCAAACTCAGGGAACACATAGAGTTCATTCTTGACTACCTGGAATACCCAGACTGTGACAGGGAGATGGTGCCCTTGGGACTTGTGAAGGAAGTGTGCGCTTTCAGGCAGCACATCATTTATCGTAAAAATCGTTGTTCATTGCATCAGTCAACCATTGACAGCTTTTTCAGACCCATGACCCCCTCTGTGCCCAGCCCTGGCTCCACACCATTGCCTCCCCAAGACAGGCCCTCATCCTTCAAGCCACAGCCCAGGACATCAGGCACGGTGGAGTCACCACTGGATGTGAGTTTGCGCCTTTCTTCAGAGTTGTCTGCAGTGGGTAGTCCACCACCACGTTCTAGCGACGCACCCCTAGGCCACCTGCATCAGCTACTTTCAGACTCTGACAGTGAACAAACAGCAAGAACTCACCACTAGACCACACGGGAATTTACAGTGTTATGCAGTGAAAAAAACAGTGCGCAGTGTTAAGAAATTTGAATTCTGAGTGCAAAAATTTAAGTGCAGAGTGCAACACTGATTTTATTGACATTCAGTGGAGCGCAAATTAGACTAGAGTGTGTAGTGTTAAGAAAATGGATTTATGAGTGCAAAGACTTAAGTGCAGAGTGAAACACTCATTTCATTAAGGTACAATGGAGTGCAAATTAGAGTTGAGTGTGTAGTGTTAAGAAAATGGATTTATGAGTGCAAATGACTAAGTTCAGTGCAAGACTTCATGTACAGTGTACTGCAGGTGCTTCAGGTACTCCTTTTAATTGTCAGAATCTGAGAGGAGGCGGGTTATTCATCGAGATGGCCAGGGACTTGTAAGTACCCAGAATGTTTCCTACTATACTGTATTTTTCATACTTACCTCTCAAACCTCATTTCACTCTTTTATGTCCCTTCTTGGTGTGAATAGGGTCTTAGGTGCTATGCATATCCAGTAGGGAGGTGTTTTTTTGAGTTAGGCTAGGTTAGGGTCCATAAGTAACCAGTCCAGGAGCCAGGGACTTCTTGTAAGTACCCAGAATGTTTAATATTGTATTTACACACCTCTAAAACCTCATTCTCTGGTTCTTTTGCCTTTATTTCATTCTTTTATGTCCCTTATTGGTGTGAATTGGGTCTTAAATAGGTGCTATGCATGTCCAGTAGGGAGATGTATAGGTGTTTTTCTGGGTCAGGGTAGGTTAGGGTCCATAAGTACAAGTCCAGGAGGCTTGGGCCCACTATCTGGACGAGACCACTTTCCAGACATGCCCTTTGGCTCTATTACTGAGGATAGTGGAGGGATTACTGTATTTGGCAAAATACGAAAATTCAAATTATGTGCCAAAAAATCGGCTGTGGTATTCCTACGCCCCTCTAGGCCTTCCTATATCATCTATATACCCAACGAGTGTTTTTGGCTCGAATTTACCGATGAAGAAAACGAAAATCTCCTACCTCAACTCAATGGGTGTTGGAGGCAGCCAAGAAAGTCTATGGGCATTACTCTGAAGTTTTCTTCCACATAGTCAGGGAGAATCGACCTCAAAATCTACCTAAATGGCTTCTGTGAGTACTTTTATGATTGTTCTCCATGTTTTCTCATCATTTCTAAACTAGCAAAAAAAAAAAGTCGAAAATTGGCTGGCAGTACGGTTCCAGGAGGGTCTAAAGTCTGCTGGCACTTGGTTTCTTCTGCTGTGTTTTGAAGCAGTGCCTTAATTTCAGTCAATCTGCATGTAGGTTTGTTGCATTGTTATTTAGGTCAAGAGGTGGGCATTGAGATGCTTTGTCTAATAATGCTGCATAACGTGTTACTTGTTACTAACTGGCACCACGGTTCCAGGAGGGTCCAAAGTCTGCTGACACTTGGTGGATTAATATTAACCAGTCTTTGCATCCCTTTTGCTTGCTCAATCCCCCATTTGTTCTCCTCGTCAAGCAGTTTTCTCTGGGTTTCAATTCTTAGATTCTGGAACTCAGTTTTTTAGTGTTAAAAAGTTAGGATGAGTCAATCCGTTGTCAAGTACTATTCATCATTACAAGAGGGTCATTTTTGTCACCAGCAGTTTCATCAAACCAGTCTTATTGGCAGGAAGTGGAGAAGCCTAGGGTTTCTTCTGCTGTGTTTTGAAGCAGTGCCTTAATTTCAATCAATCTGCATGTAGGTTTGTTGCATTGTTATTTGGGTCAAGAGGTGGGCATTGAGACAGTTTGTCTAATAGTGCTGCATAACGTGTTACTTGTTACTGTTTCCTTTAAATATGAGTGCTATGACTTACCTTCTTGGAGGTTGGATTACAGCACATTTCTGGATGTATGACTAACTGCACTTTGGTGAGTATATGGTTATGGTCTGTTAAGTACTCAATACATCTCATAACTCGGATTATAAGAACTTCTTTTCGGTTTTATTGCCTTTTCATGACATCTTTTCTTTAGGTGCCAATGTATATTGTAGATCGTGGATGCATCCTTGTGGTCCTGTGTTTATTCAGAATTTGAAAAATAGTATTGGTGATGACCAGAGTGTGTTCTGAGCATAAGAAAACCAGTCTTCAGCCGAAATTGTTCCTGTTACCAACACCATGGCGGTCTATAATGTTTTGCCAGACGTGACTCTCTTTTCCTACTCTAGCATTAACCCGCCAAGTGCCGGCCATTTTTCAACTTTTTTTTTTTTTTTGGCTCAAATGATAGATTTTCATGTGGAAACAACGAATTTCGCCATTAAATGCTCACCAAGGCTCAGAATTCAGTTATATCGAGTCCTGCATACTCGTGTACAGTTATAGCCACTCTCTGATGTTCACCACGTACGTGAGAGAAAGCTGTTTTCTATGTAAGGTATACTCAGGTATTTATGCTGGGAAGGTATAGCAATGTTTAGTACACTTTTCTGATTACTTATTACTTCAGCATCTGTCACAATTTGCATGTCTTTCTCACTGTGAATGCATTATCTTACACTTACTTGAAGATGGGTACAACCTGACTTCATTACATACAGTCCTGGCACTTACAAGAAGGTATTTACAACTTGACTTCACTATATAGTCCTTACACTTACAAGAAAATATTTACAACTTACACTTACATGAAAATATTTACAAAATGCCTTCACAATGTACAGCACTGGGTGAGGCACACAGGCAGAGTAAGGCATGGCGAGCGTGAAGGGGGCTGCAAGTGAGTGTATGGCCTTGACAGGCTGGGGGATGGTAGAGGGACAGTTACCTTACATGCCTGCCTATTTTTACCCGCGAATCTTGAAAAATGCAGTCACAGTGAAGTTTCTTTTTTTAAACCATTTTAAAACGGCACTGGTACTGACCGCGGAATTATTTCAGACCGTTTTAAAATGGCACTGGCACGCGGTGGGTTAATATCTCCAAGCAGGCTGAGTTTGTCATTATAAGGTATTGAACAAATGGAAGCATCGTGAGAGCCAAAAAAGGAATCTTTGATGATGTCAAGCTTTATGGCATACATAATGATGATGCATAATGGTCTTTAGAACGTGGTATGGACCAGGACAACAGCCTCTCTTATATACTCCCAGGTGTGTCTTAGATCGTCTGTAGTAAGTTGGTTCGAATAGCAAAGCCAATACCAAGAATCATTTTTCGTTGTTTCAATATCCCCTCCAGAAGTATGTGTATCCATCTCCTGCTTCAATTAGGTTGGTCTCTTCTGAGGGGTGAGTCTCAGGCAAGTCAGTAATGTCATTTTTATATATTTTCAGGTCATGGGCAATAGAGACAGTTCTACAGCTTGGTCCTGAGCCATGGTCAGTATCAAGCAAGGTTCGTACATTTCAGGTAGCAAGAGTCAGAGGGATGTTTTTTTGTTTTTTGACTGCAGTGTTAGTGTGACTTGGCAGATGTTTAGGTTACCTTTTCTGAACCCCTCCCCATCCGGGGTAAGCACTTGAGGTATGCAGTTTGGTGTCCATTTCCAACTGCTTAGTCACACTGAATGCTGTCGAAGGTATAACCTGGTCCTATGTTATGGTTCCTTTGACCATTGATCCATTGCTGTTTATGTTCAGGACTTATGTTAGGGCCTTCCTTCCACATCCATGACCTGTCACCCCCATCCTGTTGCCACAGAAATTTTGATTTGGGTGAAAGGATGAAATGGGAGATGATTATAGTGGGAAGCTTGCACAATAAATGGATTTGGTGTGATAGTGAGGGTGTGCACTCCTTACCACCACATGCCTTGGCCCTTTTCAACCTGTGATGGTGACGTGAAGATTCACAACGATCATCTACTGTTCAGGGTTGCAGGAGTCTGTCGGGAGCTCTGTTGAACCCCGCCTTCAGTGAGACTCCACTCACCGATATTTCTTTCGGGAATTACTCCAGTAGCCCTAACCTATCCAAAGGGAGTCCACAAGGCAGTTGGCCTGGGAACACTTAATCTGACTCCTCACTGATGGTCCTTCCAGTATGGGTAATCTTGTCCTCCTGTGTAGTTCGGGGAGGATCTCCCGCTGGTATGGCCCACGATATTAACGGGGTATGCAAGCTCCCTACCACAAGAAGGTGGTTTCCTTTGGGGAAGGCACACACACACACACACACACACACACACACACACACACACACACACACACACACACACACACACACACACACACACTCGAATATTGAAATGTGGAGAAGAGGTGAGAGGAACTTTCCTAATCCCATGAAAATAAAGCCTCATAAGGTCCCGATAGCAGTGTATTATTTCTTTAATTAATCTCCCTCACTCTCTGTCTCTGTCTGTCTGTCTGTCTGTCTGTCTCTGTCTCTCTCTCTGTCTCTCTCTCTCAGGTATATTTTTGTTCGCAGAAAAATTGCAGGTGTTTCTGCATTTCAAGCATTACAACTCGGGGTATAAAATCTTTTGCTGGGTTAAATCTCTGCAGGTCTTCTCGCTCTTTTATACTTCTCCCCTCTCCTCTCTCTCTCTCTCTCTCTCTCTCCTCACATTTCACACTGGGCCGCATTTTAGGTGGTACAGGAGACTTTGCAGTACCTCCTTTTCATCAGTTTCCTTTTCATATTGCACACCCCATCCATTTGTACTAAGTTAAAGTATTCCAAAGCTAGAACTAATTATATAACAGAAAAGAGAATACTAAGCTCTACAGTATAATGCATACCAAATAACAATGAAATAAGTTCTACCAAATCTACTCTGCCACCTAATATACCTGCATGCTTCACAACTATGTTATTTTCTTCATTCTCTTATCCTCTCTTTCTCTCATTTTCTCCATGATCTCCTCCTTCACTCACAAACATTTTTTCCTGTTCTCCCGTGCTCTTATTTCTCCCAGGTTGTCACTTATTTTTTTCCCTTGCTTGTCTCCTTCATCTACCATTTTACCTCTTCTCTACTCTCAAACTGCTTCACCATTCTCCTCCGTCATCTCTCTCTCTCTCTCTCTCTCTCTCTCTCTCTCTCTCTCTCTCTCTCTCTCTGTCCTATATACTTGTATATATTTACATACCCGGTACATACATACATCATGCATCTATAATATAATTTTACACACATATGAACCTCGGTCCAACACCATTATCTAAACCCACTCTCTCTCTCTCTCTCTCTCCCTCTGTAGCCTATACTGTATATAAATTTACATACATACATCCAAACATACATAACATAAATTTACATTCATTAATGGAAATGTATGAACCACGCTGCAACACGTCTATCTAATCCCATTCCCCCACCAATGCGTTTCGCCCGCTATCACAAAAAGATATTAAATCAGTAATTCTCTGGTAATCGGAGGCATTTGATCGCAGCTTTACGAAAATCGGTAAACAGTCTTGAGGTTTCGCTGTTTACTCCTACTGTGTTATATATCACGCTAGCTTTCAGAAGACTGAAGTCAGGGGTATTATGTTGGTGAAGGGTATTGAGTATACAAGGCCATTAAATATCTTCTAATACATATCCTATAAACAGCCGTTCTCTTCGATAAGGGGACGATAGAAAATTGTGATCAACAGCAACCTAACGGATAAAGTTTGATGGTATTGCTTTCTTGCAAAATCCTCTGGCAATTGGAGACCTATCATTATAGCATTGCCAAAAATTTTAACAAATAGTGCATATATCCCCTAATACTGCCCTCAATGTCAGGATACAATTGCCCACTTGATTTTGAGATATTTTGGGAAAAGTCAGATGCACAGGCACACACACAGACAAAGGCAATTACATTATCGCCTTGCTAGGTGGACGATAAAAAAAAAAAGAAAAAAAAAAGACGGAATGGATTTAAGGAATACGTAGCAGGGGCGAGTGTTATTCGATTTATATTTCTTTGCATTTTCTTGACACATACTTACTTTGTCACAGATCCTGCCATTCTGAACGCGTGCCCTTTTCTCACCTTTAACAGTGACAGGCTAGGCAATTCCTTATAGCCCGGATACTATCGATGCTTTGTGATAGAGATATAACATAATTAGTGATTTCAGACACTTCAGCTGGATGTTGCCCATAAGGGATTACATTTGAGGAATCACAGAAGATCTTTGCTCACACAGTACTAATCACAGAAGAGCAACTGTTCACCCTCTCCTAAATGTCATTACCAAGTTGCTTCACCTTGACCCCATACACTGAGTAGAGGAATCGGTGATAGGGAGAATAGTGAGAGTAACTTTTTCGCTACACCCATTTTTTATTTATATGTAATTAATTATTTTTTCTTTTTCTCCTGCCTATGGCATTCTGGCATGATCGGATAATATTATTCATGATGGAAATCTCCAACAGCGTAATCCATCGAATACGATAACCAAACTTCAGTTGATGCTTCTGACACCATACGAATTATATGTCTAAAGAAAGAACTAGCATAATGGAGAGGGCAGAAAGCATTTTCATTAACACTGTCACTACCACAACATTTTATTTTACTATGTGTTCCACCAAAGCCATCTTTGGTATCCTTCTCTTATTCTAGTAGTTTAGCCACTATTGTACGAGCAACTGTTGTAAGTATCTCTTCTTATGTTCATCTGATGTCAAGAGAGAGAGAGAGAGAGAGAGAGAGAGAGAGAGAGGAGAAGTAAAATAGATAAAAGAGTGAGAAGACCTGCAGAGATTTAACGCAGCAAAAGATTTTATACCCCGAGTTGTAATGCGTGAAATGCAGAAACATCTGCAATTTTTCTGCGAACAAAAATATACCTGAGAGAGAGAGAGAGAGAGAGAGAGAGATTTCTTCTAAGTTATGAAGCAACAAACTGCTCGAAACGAAGGACAGGAAGTGAAGGAAGAAGGGGAGAATCGAGACTAAAGAGAGTCAAAAGGAAATCAAAGAGAAATAAATTGCAAAGCTGAACATAGGATTAAAAAAAAAAAAAAAATGCTTGACGGGCAGAGCAAAAAAAAAAAAAAATATTCAGCGTAGTATTGGATGAGAAAGACCAACTGTCCCGAATGAGAGAGAGAGAGAGAGAGAGAGAGAGAGAGAGAGTATGAAAATTGCCAGTGTGGTTCACGAAAGTCACCGTAAATGTGACATTTTAAGTCTACAGTGGGACACCTTAAATATACGGCACTGAAAAAGCTTCATCTGCATCTCCCTCTCTCTCTCTCTCTCTCCCAGCTCAGAGTAAACATTAATCTGCTGCTGGTACCCTATGGTCCAGTACTACCTATTTCATGGTCGGATCGTCGGCAATTAAACCGGTAGCCCCACTGGTCTTGCCCAGTTAGGAGAGTGAGTAGACACACAGCAGGATGGGAAAAAAAAAAAATCTGTTGAAGCACACATGAACCTTAAAGCTAACAGCCATCTAGCTGAGTAGGCAGAGTACAGAACCTTGGGCTGGCAGTCCTCCCCTTTCTCTGGGGCTAGTACTTAGAGTGACCCCACTCCTTCATTAAAGGACTTCTCATTCAGTTTTTTCTTGACCCTTGGTATTCATATCTTCCAGTACAAACGAACGCAAACAGCAACTGACCTTTTGGTCCTTTCGAGGCTGTTTGTTACTGAGTAGACTATGACTACAGGATCAAATGCTGCATGCTGAAGGATAAGGAGAGTAAAGCTAGAAGGCTTCTCTCTTGGGCATGTTCTAGCTGTAATCTTTGAGCCTTGGGGACAGGTACCGTGGGTTGGTTTCTCTCCTCATAACATAGGATATATCAATTGTCTGGTCCTGCTGAATGAGCATCCGTTTGCCCATAGAGTCAGTGGCAAACACCTGGTGACAGGTGCCACCAGCCAGATCTCGAAAGGGATGTTTCGGTTGGAGAGGTCGAGTATTCTGACCCCATTCTACGTTTACCAGCCCTGCAAATTGTGGATACCGCGGCTGGTTCTATGGGGATAAAGTGTTAAGACAAAATGCTTGTAGCCATGTTGATGCCCTTCCAGCTGGGTTGTGAAAGTCACACTCTTGACCAAAGCCCAGGGTAAGTAAATGATAATACTCGGGCAATTTCCGACCCTTTAGGAGCTTAATGAGCATATTCCTTGAGCTATGATCATTAAATATTGCATTATCTGTTCTCAAATTATCTATTTATCTATAGTCCAACGCCCTAATCCCACAAAGGGTGGCCGCAGACAAAAAGCCTTCAAGTCACTCTGTCACCCACCATGTGACTGCCCTCCCCTCAACTCACTCCCCCCTCCCTCACATACTTCTCAACTCCATCCCTCCACCTCATCCTCGGTCTCCCCTTCCCTCTCCCTCCCTCCAGTTCACCTACATACACACTCTTAGCACTCTTTCATTCCCTATTCTCGCCACATGTCCAAACCACCTTAGTGTATTTCTCTGAAATTTCTCAGTCACATCCACATCCACCTGCACAACGTTCTTTCACTTCTTCATTCGTCAACCTGTCCCTCCATGTCACTCCACATGCTTCTCTCAGGAAACTCATTTCCACTGCTCTCACTCTCGTCTTGTTCCCCTCTAGCAAGGTCCACGCCTCGCTTCTATACATCAGGGTAGGGATCACAATACTGTCATGCAGTGACTTCTTAACTTCCATAGTCACTTCCCTATTTCTCATTACCACTTTCAGTTTGCCAACAACCTTCCCTCCTTGCTGTAACCTTACAAGCATTTTATCTCCCAAATTTCCATCCTTAGTCATCACACCACCCAATTTGTTTTTAATGCATCAAAAACTCAGTTCTTACACCTATCAACCCGACAAAATCTTCCACAGGGGTACCCACTAATGTTTAATAATATCCAGCTTAATCCTGCACCATCCTTAAACATACCTGGGGTTTCATTCTCTCTGGACTTGTTTTCGAAATATCATATTACATCTCTTCTAAAATCTGCTTCCAAGATATTAGGCGTGCTAAGATAAGGTGTGCTAAGCCGACTCAGTGCATTCTTTACCCCTGCATAGTTGTTGACTTTATGCACAGGTTTTATTCGCCCCTATGTCGAGTACAACTTTCATGAGTGGGGAGGCTCCCCACATACAGCTCTACTCAACAGGGTACAGTCAAAGGTTTTTAGACTTTTTTTTTAGGGTGAAGTGCTTGAATGGGTACAGCAGGGAAGAAAGGTTGCTGGTTCTTTGAAAGCAGTGATAAGAAACAGGGAAGTGACCATGGAAGTGAAAAAGTTACTACATGACAGTATTGTGATACCAACTCTAACGTACGGAAGTGAAGCTTGGACGTTGTTGGAAGGACACAAGTCAAGTGAGAGCAGTGGAAATGAGTTATTTAAGAGGAGCCTGTGGAGTCACATGGAGAGACAGGCTGACGAGTGAGGATATAAAGGAGCGTTGTGGTGTGGATGTGGATGTGATAGGAAGAGTTATGAGGAACATACTGAGGTGGTTTGGCCATGTGGAGAGGATGGAGGGTGAAAGACTGACGAAGAGAGTGTATGTGAGTGAGATGGAGGGGGGAAGAGGGAGGGGGAGGCCGAGGATGAGATGGAGGGATGGGGTGGAGAGGTATATGAGAGAGGGGGGTGTGAGTTGGGAGCAGGGCAGTGAAATGGTAGGGGACAGGGCGACTTGGAGGCGATTTGTTTGTGGCCACCCCAAACGGGATTGAGGCGTCTGGCAATAGATAGATAGATAGAACTCTCCTCCCTCTTACTGGCTCCCTTTAACCTCTGTCTCTTCGCCACTCTGTTGCATCTTTATCTCTTTTCTATTGCAACGTCAATGGTCACTGCTCCTCTGAACTGTCTGATTGCATCCCACCACCTCTATGACGGGCACATATCACCCATCTAGCAACAAATTCTCATCCCTTTTCTGTCCAACTCTCTAATGCAAGAGATAACCATTATTCCCAGTCCTTCATTTATTAAACAGGTCAACTCTGGAACTGTCTCCCTCTGTCTGTATTTCCTACTTCCTATGTTCTCCAGTCTTTCAGAAGCAGTGTGTCAAGACATGTCGAAATGAACGGATCTTGAATTTGGCTCTCTGCTGTATTGTTTTTGTTTTTTCTTGGGAGGAACCTTTTTTTTTTATGTGTCCGACTCTGGGCATAGGCTTCACAGCCTGCTATCATGGCTGAGCAGTCCTCCTACATTGCGGGCTTCTCGCCTTTGGTTCCTTCTTCCATTCATTAGAAAAAAAAAAAAACATGGTGGATAGGCTAAAGCTGAAGACTTAAAGACCAGTTTTAATGTGGGCCTTGCCTAAAGTTGGTACTAGTGACCATGCAGTGACTAAGGTCATTAGGATCAATTAAATGACCGAGGGCATGTGAGTAGTGCTTGAGGTTGTCCGATCAAAAGCACAATGAAACCACCTTCTGGTGAGGCATGGGAAACTACCGACAAAATAGGGTTCCGAATGTTCACTGTAAACCCCTGCTGGAATAAATGCCCAGTTGGTGGTTGCCGGCAGTAGTCAGTACCTTGCCTGCCACAGTCACCACCATCTCCACCACCACCAAGGACCACAGCCTAAATTATAAACACAGTATCTAGTTATTGTTATTATTGTTTTGCTTAAAATGCTGAGATTGTATCTTGAAATTACATGTATTTACCTATATTTTTGAGAGTGTATTTTGTGTTTTCGGACTAATACATTACCCTATGACCAGGAGTTCATGTATGAAATATCCTAGGATGAAGACTCTCAACCCTGAAACCAAACATAGTCCTTCAAACCAGATCCTACAGCTGAGCCTGAAGCTACAGATTAAAACTAGTGAATCACCACCTGGCCATTCACTGTTAACACCTTAAGTCCTAATCTCATCAATTGATGAGATTTGAGTTTTATGCCAAAATGCCTAAACGCAGCAATAGTACACAGCCTGTAAAAAACTGCGGAGCACTTGCTCCATCCCAATTATGACACACATAGCTTCAGGCCAATGATAACTCGCTCCTGATGTTGCGTGTGGGGGGATCGGACCAACCCGGGCAGTGGGAGGACACCCCCCTCTCGGCCGCCTCCATGCCACCCTGTACTCCACTCTCATGCCCTCCTTCTCCACATCACTCTCCCACCCCTCCACGCAACTGCATCTCTCCTCCCACAGCATCCTGCATCCCTTCCCACCCTCTCTTGCCCCTCCTCCCTCCCTGCTAGCCTCGTCCCCCCCTCCCCAAACCTTACCCCATCTCTCCCTCCTTGTCCTTCACTACCCTTCCAACCCCCAACAGGCCCCGGAGTGTCAGGCCTGATGAACGTACCTGTTTCATGTTATTTCTACTTCTTCCCAAATTTTTACCTCAATTTGTTCATTTCTCACTTCGTACCTACCAGTTTCTGTACGTACGTAGTTGGAGAATGCGGTATGTTGTACTACATACGACGCATCTTATTATTATTTTTTTTCATTCTCCCTACCTGCCTAGATTAGCACCTCTGAGTAGTGTCCATCTGTGTTAGTTTTCAAAAGCCTATGAGGCCTTGTAGGGCTACTCCCCGCACCTGTTTCATCTTCCCACACATACAAACACACCTGTTTTCATGGCTGGTGTGATAAATTCCAATGAAATGGAGAGTTTCCACAAGAGAATTTGGTGCCCTTGAAAGATGACTGGATCTGCAAAGCTTGTAACCACATCCACCATGGTCAGTCCAAGTGCAACCAGTACCGGAAGATGTCTATGGATGATCACTGGACCATCGTGAAGAGGGCAAGAGTATGTTTCCAGTGCTTACGACTGAATAATTACCGTTTTTGCACCAGCAACAAATGTCCGACATGTAATCATCCAACCATCCTCATCATTCATCACTCCTTCGCCACGACTCAAGATCTCAGCTCTCACCCTTTGCTACTTCGTACCAGCCATCACAGTTATCCAACAGTCAGCTTCCTCGTCTCAACATCAAAAGACAAGAGAAAAAGTGGACCATAAGTGCTAGGGGAGACCAGAGCACTTAAGATCTAATTCCACTCACCAGAGACTTGTGATGCAGTCTGTGCAAGGAAACCATGCCATAATGAACAATAGTTTCAACAGTACAGTGTCATTACTCAGGGATATTGCTACAGCCCAACCCCACTGATGGTTGCAATGAACGGTCAGTACACCCATTTGGTCCTCATCCTCATCGACAGTGGATCAGACTCGTCCTACATAGGTTTTTCGGTCGCCGATGACTTGAGACTTCCAGTGATAGACTCTGATACCTTTGTTTGTGTCGGCTTTTGGGAGAAAGTAGAGAAGGTTCAGAAGTATGACCAAGTGAGGGTCACTCTGAGGGGTTGAAACGGTAGTCCTTCATTAGAGTTCTGCTTGTGGAAGATGAAACAAATCTGTGTTCCCATACCACCAAGAAAACCTCCTCCTTGGACTGCATTGGAAGGGATTCAGCTAGCCCACGACTTCGGTGAAAGATCCATAGAAACTAATTGGGACAGATCAGATGAACGACATCCTCTTCTGGAACCAGATCCCTATCTCAAAAGGGCTTCAACCTGTCAAGACAATCTTTGGATATGTCGTGCATGGAGGTTCAAGAGAAGCAATACCGTGTCGCAGTCCTACTGCCAAAATTGGGTTGATGTTCTCTGGGATCTTGACTGGCTCAGAATCTCTAACCAAGAACTCACAAACATAAAGAACTACCCAGAGCAGAAGTGGAACAAAGATGAGTAGCACCGGGAAATGAACCTTGTTTGGAACTCAGATCGACAAGTGTCCAACTAGAGATCTACGAGGGCTTGATGATGAATTATCCAGATGTAGAGGACTTTCAGGAGTATGGTGACCACCTTGCTATTCTTTACCGACACTCCACCAATGAATATTCACCTACAGTAGTCACCTAGAACACTCTGGACTCTTCCTACCCCACCGAGGCTTACATCGAAACAGGAAGCCACAAATGGTGTTTGACGGCTTAGCCAATAACAGCACGGGGAGAAGTCTGAACTCCTACCTTGACCCTCTTAGTATCATTCTTCTGTCCTGCCTTCTGCCGTCCATCCTGAATTCCGTGCTGATCTTGTGGGTTGCCAGGGTGACATTAAGGCAGTGTTTCATCAGGTACATATCAGAGAAGAAGATCGATGGTATGTCCAGTTTCTGTGGGCAGATTAAGTTCTCAGGTTCCAGCGGGTCCTGTTTGGTCTCTCCTGTTCTCTCTTCATGTTGCTTCAAACCATCATCACACATTTCCATCAACACACCAGCATAGAACCAGATCTTCGCCACCTGATCGAGCATGGGATCAACATGGATGATCTGTGTCATCCACATTTTCACCGCCACAAGCATGGAGCTCCACAAGATGTGTAGGACTGGAACTTTCCGAGAATTCAAAGGTCCTTCGCATGGGTTGGAATACTGCAACGGATCAACTTCTGCAGTCATACCACAGCAAGAGTCGCTGCCTAACATGAAGAGTGGACTTCTTTCTCTGTTATCGAAGCCCTTTGACCTCATTGGCATGCTGACTCCATGGCTGGTTTGGGGTATAATACTCTTTCAAGACACTTGGAAGGATCCAGCTAAGCTGTCATGTTGTAACCATACTGTGTTACTGTAACCATATTTTGTAACTCTACCCATACTATGTAACCATATAGAATGTCTTAAACATGTGTATGTGACCATTAGTGAGTGTATAAACTGATTTCAGAAACTTCAAACACAAGCAGCCAGCTCCCCTCACACTGCCTTCGCTCAATGTGCAGTTGAGGGGCTGGCATAGAACAGGTTGGACCTCAGGTTGTCTTCTCTAAATAAACTTCTGTTATATATCACTCAAGACCTCTGGATTACTCCTAACTGGGGATACGAGAGGGGGTAAAACAAATAGGTGACAGTGGTGGGTCGGATCTCATTTACATGGCTTCCAAACAGCCAGTCTGACTTCGCTTGTGCCAGTGTTCTGATCTTACATCAGTCTACACACCTGCCCTCTGTTTGTGTCGCCTACTTATTTCTGGTTAAGATCTTCCTACTGTACTTCCCTGAAGTTTAAACCGACACCAGTCCTCAACCCCCGTCAGTTCTTACCGGCAGCTGCACAACTATAAACATTCGGTAAGCCCCTCACTGTCGAATAACAGTTCTCATACCACTCTTGTTTTAGAAAATTATAATAATTCACCACCCCATCACACCTTAACTGCTTTGCTCTCATCCCCACCTTGCGCTTTGCTGACCAAGCCCCCCAGCCAGCCAGCCAGCCCCAAATTCACACCCAGCAACCGCCACACCCCATACCACCTCCACCTTCTTTCCCTGGGTCTGTGGCCAGCCTATTAGTGCCCTCTACATTATCGTTGCTTTCTCCAATCAACGTCTTGGTGGGATATCTGATGCTGCAGGTCGCATCTCATTGGTCGACTTCACTTGTGACGTCATTCTCCCCCTACGTTTCGCCTCCTCTGTGTGGAAGAGACATCCCTTATTCAAGTAGCTACTGAAGTTACTCTCCAGCCAGCCTAACTTCGCTTCATTCTGCAACACTTCGGTATTCAGTATATGTAAATATATAGTGTTATTTCATCTGCCCATACCTTGACTTTCTATAGTGATTATTCTACAATTTCTCACTACAGATTGTGACTCACATTACCATTCATCTGCTTTCATTAACTGTATTGCATCTCCTATATTCACAATACCTCTCGCCCACTTCATCTGTCACACTCATCTCACACTTCATATTCTTCACCCAAGTCATTTTCTTTCATATTCGCTTTCATTGTGCATATTCCCCTTCATCATCACTGTAAATAGTTCATATTCCCTTGCCCTCCCATTGTGTATTAAACATTTTCGTTTTAATAATTATTTAAAAATTTTCTTACTTGACTGCATCCCAAGTTTCTCAAAAACTGATCTCTCTCCCGTTCGCCAACGAGCAGAGACTGAAAATGAGGAAGATGATCTCGGTGATGTAGATACCTTGATGTCTATGAAGTGGCAGGACATACGTAAAACCTTCTTCATCTACTCATACAGCACCTGCCACTGAACTCTCTCACGCCACTCTCACTACCACTACTACTTCTGTTCTAGAGAACCCAGAAAATTTTCTTCCAGACAAAATGTATCCAGATACACCATCCTCTCGAAATGACTCTCTAGAAACTCCCTCTACCCCTTCTCCTATCACTTCATCTAATTTTTCTACACACATAACTACCATTACTTTTCTACCTCTCAACCCTGTACTTCAGTTACTTCCACGCTCTCCCAACCTCACACTCTTCCAGCGATAACGAATCCAGCCCCCCCCCCCTCCACAGTCCATATACTTGGACGATGCTACCCGCCCAAAATACACCGGGGAAGATAACTCTGTATCTATCTACGATTTCCTCAGAAAGGTCGAAACAGATATTCACAACTGACAAATCACAACTGAACCCCTGAAAGTCTCGTATCTTAGGGGCTGGCTACACCAAGGTAAATCACAAATTGGAGCTGCAATTCTTGCAGGTCATTTTGATGATTGCGACACATTCGATAAATTCCGTCAGCAATTGATCCAGCTCTGTTGTAAACATTCAAAGGCCGAGTCCCTCATTGGTTCTACTAATCTCCTCAAACAAATGAAGGAGAATATGAAAATTCCAGTAAAAGAGGCAACACTGTTTGAGGCAGCAGCTGCAATGAAAGCTGCAAACTCTGAGATGCGCCAGTTGTTGCAAGACATTCAATGGGTAACTGAACTAAATGGACAGCATATGGTTACACTTGGCAGTTTTGGAGATTTACTGGGTTACCTTAGGTTCATGAATTCATTGGATGGTAGACAAAAGGCAAAAGCCCTACAGATAGGTATTAATCCAGGAGACAAAATTCTTAACGTCTCAAAGCATAAAGACTGAAAGCAAAACTCACTCGTCACCCTCTCACTCCACAGACGGAACTGCTAAATTCTTTCACACCTCTGCTGCTTCATTGGATTACTCATGTTCGCGACCGACTATTAGTGGAAAACCTAACACTAACTGTTCCCACTCATGGTGCCGATCATTAGCAAGCGGTTGTGACCAGTCTAATGTATGACGGGGCAAACAATCCTCGATTGTGTGCTGGCACTGCAGTTATGCCGGTCATCGAGAATCTAGCTGTTACTGCAAACAAGGACGGCACCACTCACAAGGGCGACAGTGCACACTGTCGGGATCGCGTCGTCCCACATGCAAATATCACAAGAACAGTACAACTCACACTACTGATGAGTGTCATTACCTTAACCCGTTGAGAGCGACAGGCCTCATTTGGAACTTATCAGAGTCGAAAGTGAGAGGCCTCAAATGAGCGCAATATTCAAAGGCATACCAAAACTGCACCACGAGGAGTTATTCGCTGAAATTTGTATGGGAAATAGGGGCAGGTGGCAACTCTCGATACCACCCATGCACTGCCCCACACTGCCTCATGTATGCTCAGAATATGCGCTCACGCACACCATGGAGCACGCAAGTAAATTTTCCTCATTTTCCTCCCATGACACCGCCAACCCCTCACCAGGCACTAAGGGATCTGCACACACACACACACACACACACACACACACACACACACACACACACACACACGAGAGAAAGAGAGAGAGCGAGAGGGGTAAAGATGATCTGCACACACACACCCACACCCACACACACACATAAGAGAGAGAGAGAGAGAGAGGTAAAGATGATCTGCACACACACACACACACACACACACACACACACACACACACACACACACACACACACACATAAGAGAGAGAGAGAGAGAGAGAGAGACAGACAGACAGACAGACAGAGGTAAAGATGATCTGCACACACACACACACACACACACACACACACACACACACACACAGGAGAAGAGAGACAGAGTAAATATAGGAATAGCAGATAATGCGTCCCTTGCGCGAATGAAGAAATATGCGTGACAGTCATCCCTCTTCTCTCTGTCATTGACCATTCCCTCCCTCCTCTCTCGGAGAGAGAGAGAGAGAGAGAGAGAGAGGGGGAGAGGGAGAATAAAACAGAGGAAGGGAGAGCATCCCTTCGTCCCTTGGAATGAATGAATGAAGCCCCTCTTGTCTTTCATTCTCCATTCCCATCCTCTCTCGGAGAGAGAGAGAGAGAGAGAGAGAGAGAGAGAGAGAGAGAGAGAGAGAGAGAGAGAGAGAATTATGGGTAAATTGTATATATGCTTTGTTGGCAGTGCGTAAGGTAATTTATCGTAGTTTGAGAGAGAGAGAGAGAGAGAGAGAGGGGGGGGTTGATGATGCAGTAATGACGTGATGATTGCCCAAGGCCCTGGTTAATATAGGCTGTTTTCCCTGGATAATGCCTCATTCCTTACCTCACTCACCGCGGGTGGCGGGTTGCTCGCGCCACCAGCTGTTCATCTTCTGGGCATTTTATCTCACCACCACGTCACTTTATGTGGTCATACATGTATATTGCCAGATGCGTGCGAACGTTTCCAAGACAATGATGTATGTTTCATTCAGTTCTGTAAAACTCGAAATTTCGGCCTAGTTGTAGCTTCCGAGCAGGTACCTACGGAACGATCGTCGCTCTCCACAGGTTAAGAGCCACTAGTCGGGGGAAGAGGAGTGCCCGTATCAGAGGACTGTAATGTAACAACAAAAGATATGACCATATCGGAAGAATGTAACGTAACAACAGAAGATCAACTCCCCATTCGCCAGGTAGGGCCTATAACTTCCTTAGGCACAGTTATTCTAGGACTGAGCGAAAGGGTCAAAACGTCATTTTTCATGGACACAGGATCAATGGTAAATTTCGGCTCGGATACCTCTGGAAACAGCATTAGGGGATCGAGTAGAAAGGTCGGGATCCTAGAACCACCTGACATTTGCCTGTGCGGCGCGGACGGCTCAGAGTTGAATGTCAAAGGAAGAGTGACTTTAGAGATACAACTTGATTAAACCTTAGAACCTTTTACTGCAGAGTTTCATGTAACAAATGACCTCAGATATCCAACAGATACTTTTATTGGTTTACCCATCATGGCTCAACAATCTATTGCCCTATTACCTGCTTGTGGTAGTATAGACACCAAAGGGTTCCCAGTATCTAGCATGGAGTATCCACGTCGTGTACTCTCTCAAATAAAGTCAGTCATTCAGTCTCACGTGACTCCACCATTACCTGAGAGTAAAGAAGTAAATTCACTAACAACTAATAATACACACTCTAAGTATTCAACAGTGATTCATGACAACCCCTCTAACAGTGACACAAAAGCCGACTCAGACACGTCTCATTCAGCTACTTCACATAATTCGAATGATGTTCTACAGTGCGCAGAGACGAGGCGTGCAGTGACAAATCAGTGCACAATTTTGTTGCTGCATAAGTGTACCAAAATCTCTGTTCGTGTTGTGGGTGCAAAAGAAGGAGTGGATGCACTAACATTACCTGAGACGTGTTGTGTGAAGGGCTTAACTTATGAGCCGGCCTGGTGCACCGTGTTGGAGGATAACTTGTGTTATCTGTACTTGTTAAATGTCACTAATGTTCCACTGAAGCTTAAAAGTAGAACAAAGATTGGGGATTTCCTGTTTTACCCATCGGTCATAAAGGTGTGCCAGGATATACCATTCTCCATACCTACTAATGATGACGATGATGGTGAGCCAGCTGAGGTGTTTGACATCAACTCTAAGGGATCTGCTATGACTCTTTCACCTGACCTACTCCCACATGTATCTTCTGGTGATTTTCCACAACATAAGGATCAATTAGTCAATCTATTGCAGTCTTATGGAGATGTAGTAGCCTTACCCGGAGAACCTATGGGTAAAACAGATTTCGTTCAACATCATATACAATTAGTGCCAAGTACTCAACCAATCCACATACCAGCATATCGACTGCCCCACAGCTTGAGAAAAGAAATGGACGAGATATTACAAAACATGTTGGATGAGGACATTATTGAGCCCTGTGTCAGTCCATGGAATAGCCCACTTTTCCTAGTTCCAAAGAAGGGCAGAGAGTTTAGCCGAGTAATGGACTATCGTAAAGTAAACTCTGTCACTGTCCCCGATCGTTATCCATTGCAAGTTTAAATGATTTGTTAGAGTCACTAGGTGAGAACAACGTGGTCTTTACATCCCTAGACCTACTCAGTGGCTACTGGCAGGTAGAAATGGAAGAGTCATCTCTCCCTGTAACAGCCTTTAGCATCCCTTCTGGACATTTTCAGTTTAAGAGGCTTCCTTTTAGATTAACCCCTTAACTGCGGAGCGTCACTTTCGTGACGCTTGGGAGCAAGGGATCATACCGCGGGGCATCGCTTTTGTGATTCTGTGTTATTTTGAATTCACCCGGGCTTCCCAGTGGGGGCTTGTATCATCTGTCAGTACTGCCAATGTCCAACACTAGTCAGCACTCCTAATCTCATCTGTACTCCCATCCATCGTTGACAATTTAGCCATTTCTCCCTGTTCTTGACTCCCCTCCCTACCCCCCCTCCATTACCCTATCCTCTCGCCTGCCCGGCCGTGCTATGCTAAGTAAATCTTCCCTGGAATTTTTCACTGATTTCATCCATTGAAACAAGCCCTATGTCGTATTCTTATACCAAATAATATATACAAGAAAGAAATAAGGTAAGTGAGAGTGCCATACACCTGGAATTGGCTAATTATCACCTGACAACACCTCACGTGCACTCGTTCGCTAATTTTCGCTGTTTTTTTCCCCTTGAAATATGCCGTATAATCTATTTTCGTAATAAATATACATGTAAGGAGGGAAGGGAGAAGCCTAAGTGATATTTACATTCACCTGGAACTACCTAATTTATAATGTATTGTCTAGATTTCCTGCCAATCATATAAGTGCTAGACAAAGCTGTTTCAAGATTTAACATTGGTAGCTCTGAATATATATCTCCTAAGTAGGCCTCTAATCTATTTTCGTAATAAATATACATGTAAGGAGGGAAGGGAGAAGCCTAAGTGATATTTACATTCACCTGGAACTACCAAATTTATAATGTATTGTCTAGATTTCCTGCCAATCATATCAGTGCTAGACTTAGCTGTTTCAAGAACCAATATTTGTAACTCTGAATAACCCCTAAACAGGCCTCCACTCTGGCCCTCCGTTATCAGTTTACTCTCATCTTCCGAAGCAAGGGTACGTATGTTTCTTCTTGCTGACTTCAAGGCCTTTTTTCACCCCCATGCAAATAGCCCTGTGACCTTTACCCCCTACTAAACCTCGTGTGGAAAGAGGTAAAGGGCTGACAATTGATAAAAGAGTGACTACGATCTTTCTATTGAGTAAAACAGTGCAAATGGAATTGTAAATAATGTGTAAACAGCAAGTGAAAGTAATGAATGTAAATATACGTGAACAATGGAAAATAGTTTTATAAGTTATTTCAAGTGACAGTGCACAACACAGTGTAAATAAAATAGAAATGTAAATAACGTAAATAAAATAGAGAACGTAAATAGAAATGTAAATGAGTAGTATTATAAGAATACGAGTATATACCCTAGGAGTAATGAAAGTGAAAGTTTCACTCTAGCATGTCTGAATGCTATGAGTTATGAGAGTGAAGATGAAAGTGACATTCACTCTCAATGCCAGTATACAGGACGAGAAAGTGAATGCTACGTATTTTACTGAAAGAAATTGAATCCCTACAGTGACAATAAACTAATACTACTGAAGGAAACTTATGGATAAAGACTGTAGATATATATAAGTGTTATATAGTAATAGAAATATAAAGTGTGAGGGGTTTTATGAATAATAAATGACAGAGTAACAAAAGCGAACTAGTGCCAGTGTGACGATCAGACGCGCTCGTAATTTCCATTGCTTTCACAGTGTTTTTTTTTTTTTAGTATGGATCCCAAACTACTTGAAAATTGTAGAATAGTGTTTATAGTGTTTGTATCTGGCTGTGGTAATCATATTACGGGTTGTCGGGAAGTGTAAAGTGGAGACTTCGTTACCCTACTTTAGAGGTCTCCACAAGTCCTACGGTAACCGACGAAGGCTCAACAATCATTCCAGGAGAAAGCTGAAGGTATGTGCCATAAGCATATGTAATTTTATTATTCTAGGACTAATAACTGATTTTTGGCAAATATTTTTTGAGAGTCTGTCGGAGCCCAAATAACCCCGCGGCACACGCAAGTCATTGGTAAACAAGCCCGCGGTGTAGGGGTTAAGGAATGTCCCTTCAGTATTCATGAGACTCATCCATTCAGTCTTCAGTGGCATGATTGGCCACTCTCTTCTTGCCTACTTAGATGACAAAATTGTGGTGGGCAAGTCTATCCCTGAACGTTTTGTTAAGCTTGAACAAGTTTTTGAGCACCTTCAGATGGCTGGTCTGAAGTTCACCCTCAGCAACTGTGACATCCTAAGAATGAAAATTAAATTCTTAGCGCATGTGGTTGATGCTACAGGTATTCATACTACTGAAGATAAGATTAAAGCAGTCATCAACTTCCCAAAACCTACCAATACAGATGATATAAAGAGTTTTCTTGGGCTGAGTGGTTACTATCGACGGTTTATTAAAGAATATGCACAGATCGCCACTCCTCTGACGCAGTTACTAGAGAAAAATGCACCTTTCGTGTACCCTAAAGATCAGTCACAAGCCTTCGAAGCACAGAAAATAGCCCTTGTAAATGCCCCAGGTTTGGTGTCCCCTGATTGTTCAAAACTCTTTCTTCTGTACACGGATGCGACAGGCGCAGGACTTGGTGCGGTTTTGGTGCAACTAGATCAGGCATCAAGGAAGCGTGTAATAGCATATGCAAGTCGCTCCCTTATCCCTGCAGAACATAATTACAGTGTTACGGATTTGGAAGTCCTAGCAGTGGTCAGGTCAGGTCCCTGAAACATTTCAGAGATTCTGTATAGTATATGGTTATCCAGTGAATATCCAAACAGACTATCTCCCTCTGTGTGATTTGTTCAAGGGACGGAACCTTACAGGTTGGCTAGCTAGATGGTCAGTCATCATCCAGGACTTCAATTCAACTTTTCAGTACAGTATGTGCTAGGGAAATCGAATGTAGCTGCAGACGCAATGTCACGCCATGTAGCGGCGGCAGTCACATCATACCAGCCAAATAAAACTGCTCACACCACATTAACACCTGAGGCTGTTCAAAATCGTCAGTGCAAGGACCCTGTATGGCCCAAGGTAATTTACTTCCTAGAATCGTGAAATAATTCGACCTTAGCTACTCTGTCAGTGCCAATAGATGAGTTCATGTTAAGTAATGGTATCTTGTACAGAAAAACATTACTTACAGGAAAGGATATACCCAGTAGAGAAGTACACCAGTTCGTTGTCCCTATTGATCTAATACCTGCAATACTTCAGATCGTTCATGACACTCCTCATGCATCTCATCTGAGTAAAGATCGATGTTTGAGACAAACATGTCTCGGATACTATTGGCCAACTATGCGTCGAGATATTACGTACACTGTGACTCTTGTATTTCCTGCAACCGCCTCAAAGGATCAACCGGATCACCTGCACCGCTCTTGCAATACCCAGTTCCATCACACCCATGGGAAACTATCTCTAACGACCTTCTTAAATTACCATTTACAAAATCTGGCATTGAGTATTTATTTGCAGCAGTTGACCACTCCTCACGCTACTGTGTCCTCATGCCTCTCCCAGATAAGACATGAAGAGTGTGGCGCGTGCCTTCATAAACCAGGTAATTTGCCCATTTAATACATCAACTACACTTATTACAGATAATGGCACATAGTTTAACATCAGTCTCCTGGACGAAACTAGTAAACAGTACAAATCAATAAATGCAATACTGCTCCTAACCATCCAGCTTCAAAATGGCCTCGCAGAGCGCCATAACTGAAAGGTTTTGGAGTGTTTAAGAAATCTAGGATCACACAGTGCGTCCTGGGATTAATGGACACCCCAAGTTGCAGCCTCTATAAATAGTTCCATCAATGCATCCATTAGCGAATCTCCCTTCTTTGTCTTACACAGGTTCAATAAAGACCTCCCCTATTCCATGCTATCCTCAAGGCCAGGTCCCATCTATAATATGGATAACTATGTGCAGGTAAAAATGGCAGATTTCCGGAAAATCTATCAGTAAGTAAAAGCAAATCTGGCTTCATCTCAGGAGAGCATGTCGCAACGCCAGCATAAGTCTACCAATGCTGGGAACGCTACTAATAAAAAGTAGCGGCGCTTCCATTCCCGTTACTAGCTCGAGAAAGTAGTGGCGCTACTGGTTTCGCTACCTGATACGAAATGTAGCGGCGCTCCCGCTACTTTGGATAAGAAAAACGTACACGAAGGAAAGGTTAACAAAAATCTGTGATATAGCAATACACTATATACTGTTTTGATATTAGTCAGTCTGAGTGGTTATGTTGTGTACCAGTAATGTCAGTATATACTTATATTGGAAAAAAAAAATCACATGTCGGTGTCACTTTAATGAAGCTTAGAGCCGAAAGTACAGGAAAAAGCTATTTACTGTATGATGTAACAGATGTTCTTTTACATTGTTACCTAGTATACCTACGGAAAGTAATATACGTAAATAAAAGGCAAAAAAAAATGTGGCCAACCATTGGTACATATTATATAGATTTATTATATATATTCAATGATACCTGTTTAAGATATGTACGAAAACGAAAGTAAAAATGAACTGGGGCTTTCTTTTAAAGACTATTTGTACAATAGCAATGAGTTTTTCCATTACTTTAAACTGAAAGTAACATACTGTTACAAAATAATAACGTAGTGAGTATGAATTAGTCTGGAAGAGACAGTGAGGGAGAGAGCGGGAGTCAGAGAGGGCGATAGTTAGAGGTGTGTGTGTGAGTGTGTGTGTGTGTGTGTGTGTGTGCATTGCCTACAGCTAGCTGACATCCTTATTTATCTTTACTTGATTTAAATGATCGATAATTAACTAGCAGATTCCTGTCTATTTATTGCACATTACTAATAAATATATAATAATTGATAAGTTACTGATGTAATTTAGAACAAACATTATTGTGTGACAGAACTGACGAAAGTATTGTTTTTCGTCATTAATAAATACAACCAAGCCGTCGGCATATCTGTATGTACTCACCGACTCCGGACCCGTATTCGTCGCGTGAGTAGCGAGGAGCGCGGTAAAGCGTGAGTACGGTCAAAAAGTAGCGGCGCTCTTAGTTCCCCTACTGGCTAAAAAAAGTAATGGCGTTACCACCATCGCTATTAAAATAGTAACGGAGCTATGTAGCACGCTACTTATAGCGGCGCTATTCCCAGCTTTGAAGTCTACCTCATCTATCAGTATGAATATTGGAGATCTAGTATTTGCTCGTTCATTTACACGCACCTCAAAATTGGATGACAAATTTACAGGCCCACACCGCGTGATAACTCGACAGGGTAACTCTCCCTGCGCTATGATCTTGAGCCCTTGGCCGACGTAGCCATTGCCTTGCCTCACTATGCACGCCAATTGTAAGGTAACACAACCCAGATAAGTTTTGGTACCCTCTTTATCTACCAATTTCTTGGCAAATGGAGTATATGAAGGACAGGTTCTCTCAGCTAAATGACACATTTTCCAGCCAGGCACCTGTAGGTCGTTCACGTTTGAACTGTGGTCTCTTTGACTTTGGAGGAGAAATTCCCACAAGGGGGAAAGATAAGATGACCTGGTTTCCAGCTTGACTATAGGTGACCCATTATGAGAAGTATTCATAATATTATTAGATGATTGTTGAATGTCCCGAAGCCCAAAGCCAAAGTTCAGCAACACAAAGAAGAGCACAGTTCAACAGCTTTACAGGTGTGTTTGCAATGCATTTAAAAATGAGGCAGAGTATAAGTCCTGACAAAGCAGACAACACTTATGCCACTAAACCCAGTTGCATCTCCACTGTCCCGACCCAGGTAGTTCACACGTGACACAGCACCAACAGTTTGGAAGAGAATGGCAGCAAAAAGCAAGTTCAAAGAAACTACTAATCTAACAGTCCAGAATTCCAGCACACGCCAATAAAAGAGGGTGCTGTCACATGAAGAACTTCGTATAGCATCCTTATGTAAGGAGAATCCTAAGGAATTCCTTAGATATGTTAACAGTAGAAGAATGATTAGGAACTAGACTGCACCACAGCTTGATGGAAACAGTGCTTTGAAAAACTATGATCATGAGATAACAGACCTCCTGAACACAATTCCCACTCCTTATCAGTTTCAATTAACGAGGTTGGTAGTTATATACCTGAACCAAACATTACTAAAGAGGGTGTGGTTTAATAGAGTGTTATGTGCACTGAAGTAAAAGTGTTTGACAGACTTTGCAAATTAAGACCCAACAAACCCACCAATCCTGGCGAGTTTCTTCTAAGACTTCTCTGAGTAGTACGTGTCCAGGTGGCCCCTGATCTGACTACTATCTTGCCACTGGAGAAGTTCCATTAGACCGGAAACAAGCAATTGTGAGTCCGATCATCTTATTGAGAGAAATTACCATCCGATTAGCCTTACATCAGTTGTAAGGAAAGTATTAGAAGGTATAGCTGCAGATAGGGTTGTAGATTATTCTGAATAATATTAACTGTATAACAAGCAACATGGTTTTAGGTGATATCGTTCATATCTGATAACTAGACTGGATTCTTCTACTGCTTGTTCTCAAGATAACTGCTGTTGACCAACTGACAGATTTATTTGGACTTCATGTGGGTGTTCAGTAAAATATCTCATCGAAGGTTGATGGCAAAAATTCATGTGCTGGCAATTTGGAAATTAACTGCATGTATTAAGAATTGGCTAACTGACCACTGCCAGAGAGGGGTAACTTTGGGTTACTGCCGACTGGACATCAGATACTAGAAAAGTGTCCCATTTACTAGAGATGTGTCCCAGAGATCAGCCGCACATCCATTAGTTTTCATCATTTACATTAGTGATACAGATGTGGCCATCATCAGCCATAGAGCTAAACCTGGACTCGACACCAAGCTTGGAGTTAATGCCTCATCATTTGATAAGTTACGAGCATTACACTGACATTGGTTAAAACAGGGGAGTGTCCGACTGGTGACAAATGTCATTCAAATCGGGCATGTGCAGAGTGATGCACATAAGTCAAGCAACTCCAAAAACTAACTGCAATCTGCTAGGGAGTGTAGTCATTGGTAGTGGCTTGGGGAAAGACGTGTTTACTAATGAGAAGTGATCTCATCTTCAACAAGCAATGCAAAGAAGTAGAAATAAATGTGGAAATGCTTCTTGGTCAAAAGAGGCACTTTAAATGCAGAAACAAAATAATAGTGTTGTCTCTGAACAGTTCTTTGTTCGGCTGCATCTGGAATATGTTGTGTATTTCTAGTCGATGATCTTGAAGTATGATATGGCATGGCTAAGAAATCCAATTATGGTCTACTAACTGATCCTGTACATCAGGCACATGACATATTGAAGAAGGCTGCAGGGACTGTGCCTCTTCTCAACAGAGGCTGGGCATTTGCGTGGCCAGCTAATTGAGGTCATCAGAATCCTGTATGAAACTGAAAACGCTGACTCTCAGCACATATATAGTTTAAACAACAACTCAGCTACTAATCATGGATGCAGCTTGACTTGAAAAGTTACTATCTCTTAAACTTGTAATTTCTTCACATACAAGATCTATAGTACATGGAATCAACTACCTGCATAGGTAGTTGACTGTTCCACGACAAAGCAGTTCAAAGCAAGGTTATGTAAGTTTCTGCTAGGCCTAACATAGTGGTAGATTGAATGTTTCCTTCTTTCCTGTAACACTTTCCGGCCCGGCCTTCTTTCCTTGAGTTATGTGCCATTCCAGTTAAGTGCCCGTTCTACAGGTGGGAAAGGTTGATGGGGAGTCTTGATCTTTATTACACTTTTCCTTCACTAGTAATGTAGCAGCGTGTAGCTATCAATGGGAGAAGCGGTGGCTGAATCGGTAGAGAGGCCGCCTGCAGTCCTATTGTACCCAGGTTCGAATCCCGGCTGGGGCAGGGAATTGTTTAAGGATTTGAAATTAAAAAAAAAAAAAAAAGACTTTCTGATCTACCAGAAGACCGCTGACGTGTAAAAATATCCCCGCTAATATCAGTACACCAGTCCTGTATGAGACAGCCCTAGCATGTATTCAAAATGGACGATGGGTGTTAGCGCCGATGTGGTGACATGTGGAGGTGAAGGAGGACTATTGGGCCTTGGGATAGGCCACTGCCCCCGAGAGATAGGCCCTGAAGCCTTTGCCCAGAATCGGACACATAAAAAAAAAAAAAAATCCTTCACAGTGCCTCCTCGGTATGAGTCATAACACCTTTTGGAGTATTACTTGTCCTCGTTACTCTCTCTCTCTCTCTCTCTCTCTCTCTCTCTCTCTTTCTCCGTCCCTGAAAGGGAAGCTCATGTTCTCCGCCTAAAATGATTCTTCCCTTTTGACAGCACTGTATACGTAAATAGAAAAGTTTCACACCAGGAACTGTTAGCAGGCATTATAAATTGCCCATTCTCGGTGTTTTTACCCCAAGTGTCTTGTTGTTTTCTTTTTCCGTACATTTAGCTGCCCCCGCCACCCTCACCTCCCTAACACATTACCAAATCTTTGGTTGTGGGTAGTGGGTGGCGGGAAGGAGGGTTGTACAGTAGATTATTCTATACTATACCGATGTTGTTGTGACCCCAGGTTTAACTTCACGTGAGGAGAGTATACTAACAGCTG
>NC_136975.1:17522724-17531596 GCF_032717465.1 Coenobita brevimanus | reverse complement strand
AATGTTTTCCAAAGTCTGCTGGCCTCGTGTGTCCCTGGGTCCCTCCCCGCGCTCGTCCTCGTCCTCAAGAACAACCATCACCTGGCTCCAAAAACTTCCTTCTGCACAGCCTCTTTCATGCTACAATCACTCCTTGGTCCATTGGTTGGATGAGAGCAGTCATATTAGGTGACATAAACGTGCTCCTAATGCGCCCATTCTCAGCCACCAAGTTCTTGTCGTACGGGTGGGCAGGTGCATTATCCAAGAGAAGGAGGGTTTTTACCTGGTCGTGCATCGGATTCCCTGTGTCTTTTCTGTGGCAATTGATGACCTTCTTGATGATAATGGCAGTGAAACCAGTCTTTGAAGATCTTGGCAGTGAACCATGCCTTCAAGCAGACTGGTACCAAACGACAGGAAGGACATCCATCACCTATCTAAGACACCGAGGCTGCTTTGCACGGCCAAGAATAACGGGCTTGAGCCAGGTGCATGCCGTTAGCATTGTCACATGACAAAGCAGATATCCGTTGCTTGCAGAGCTTGCAGCCAGGTACACGCTTCTCCGTCTCGTTGGCTAGAGTGTTTGCTGGCAAAGAACGATAGGAATAAACCAGTTTCATCAGCATTGTAGACTTGACCGAGAGTGAGGCCCTTCCCTGTTGATCAAGCCCTTCACCTTGTGCTGAAACTCCTCTACTCCATCCTCGTTGGCATCCAAAGTTTCACCATGAGAACATGGTTGGCAAGACCATGTCATAACTTGAATGCTAACAGCCAACCCTCGGATGCCTTGAAGTCTGGGGTGTCGTGAAGCTCTGCAAACTTCTCAGCTGCAGCCTTAAGCTCCATGCCACGCACCAGCACACCAGCACCATTCGTTGCTGTCGATACCAGATCACCGTGAAGCAGTTGACTTCAATATTCCGGGAAGTAAACATCATCTTCCTCTTCCACGTTGCATTTGTTCCTCGATGAGAACTCTCAGCTGTGTACTTCATGAGTTTGTCACGGGATCTCTTGATATCAAAGAAAGTAGATCAGGCCAGGTTGAATTCACAGAGGATATATGAGGTTGACCATCCAAGTGTCCAGCTTGTCCAATATCTCCCTTCTTCTTCTCCAGAGTCAAAACCACTCTCTTCCTCTTCTCAGGGCAGCGGGGCCATCATCACACACACGAAGAAGAGGCAGGAGAGCAGCAGGAAAGCCTGCAGCAGGTACGGCACCACCACAAAAGTGAGCACGTGGGTGGTCATGATGACGAGCTTGCCCTCACAACAAGAGGCGGGCGGTAAGTGGGGATGATGCAGGAGTACTCTAGTGGATTTAAAAGGAACTACACACCAAAACAAAGTTTGAACTAAATCTCCGCACGCGCTTGGAGTTCAAATTCGGAGGGGAAAAAAGTAGGATTTTTTTTTTTTTTTTTTTGCACTTTTGGGGCAATACTTGGAATATTGAATCCTTGGACAAAATGTCCGGTAAGTGGGGTGTTCTGAAAGTGGGCGTCCGGATAGTGAAGGATTACTGGATATCAAATTGCTGACATACATGTACACCCTCCAGACAGAAATTCGGGGATACAGGGTAATCTGCCACCAGAGGTCAGGTTAATTGCACACGTCTACTCCCCCTAACTCCCCCTCCTTACCCCCGCCAAAACACTGATTTGTTAGGCAGATGGATCGGAGATATGAAGCTTCGCTTTCACTCTCACGCCGTCTTGTTGCATGTAATGTTATTTTCATTTATCTTATAATTAGGTGTATTGTCAAGTGCATAGATCCATCTACAGTTCCATGAGAAGTGATTATATCGAAGTTTCAGCAGATTTCGAAACAATGACCTTAATGTATTGAGTCTGCTTTCCAAACAGTTATCCAACGTGTTGTAAGCGATAGATTAAAATCCAAGTAACAGTGAAAAGGTATATGGCCAGATAAGTCCCTTTCTTGCCTTGTCATCTGGACAGCCACATATGCACCCATCTACTTATCATCCACCTACCCACTCAACCCATCCAACACAATCCACTGACCTCATCCCTGCCACCCACTCAGACCATCGATTCCTACTATCCACGTGGCTAACCCACGAATGCCACACACGAAGTTCACCCAACAATGCCACTTTTAACTCATTTACTCATTCACTTCTCCACCTCTGGAACCCATCCAGCCACTCCAACCCAACCAACCCTCTTAGATTATCCCGACCACCGCAGTCGTCTTCCAGCCACCCTGGCGACCAAATGTGCTCCACTCTCACCTCTGGCAACTCACTTTGCCCACACATCCTGACAACCTATCTTGACCACCAACCTCTACCACCCACCCTCACCACTGCAAAGTCCACCCACCCTTCCCTCTCACGAATTCCACCCACCCTGGTCACCCAACAATGCCATCCATCTCATCCATCCACACAACCCTCACACCTCTCCCTGAACATTCCCCACCCATCTCACCCTGCCCATCTATCCATCCTTGTCCCACTCACTCCTCCCACCAACCCACCCGCCCATTCCACCCTTATAAACCCAACCCCATTCTACTCCGCCACCCCATTCACCCATTTGAATCCAACCCCCATTTACTCTCCCACCATCCCATTCACCCATTTGAACCCGACTTATCCATTAAACTCATCTCATCCAAACCTGACTTAACTGACCCCTCCCCTCAACCACCCACATATCCAGCCACCTACTCCACCCAGCCCACCAAATGCATCCACTCACTAACCTATTTACTCCTACAACCCACCCAAAAACCACTCCACAAACTACACCCAACAACCGTCACTCCCCTCCACCACTACCACTGTCCACCTCACCCTGGTGAAGCACCGAACTACCACACCCACAATCTCAACCTCATCAACTCCACCCACCTGACCAACCTGACTCCACACACACACACACACACACACACACAAAGATGCACGCACACACACACACACACACACACACACACAGGAGACAGCAAGGAGTGCAGACGTGGGGCCGACAGCTGCTTCCATACCGAGCCAGCACGGCCAGTGGCATTACTTAAATTAGTATCTTTATATGAGTCAAGTTCTGGGTAACCAGGTTAGACTAAATAGTTTTTTATTATTAAAAATAAAATAATAAGAAGTTTAAACAAGACTTGTTCTAACAGAAAAGAGAACCGAGTAGCGAAAGAATGTGCTCAGTCAGCTGATTGTTTGTTTAGACTACAACTGCCCCAGGGGAATGTAAGTACTCTGTGCTTTTAGTATTGCAAAAATGGCCACATACTTTAGTAATGCAAATTTGAAAAAGAAAAAGGATAAAGGTAGAAAACAGGATGATGATTTCTTACCAAGAACTGGTTGAAATGGAGACTCACAATAAACTGGTAGAGTTGTACACAGACTGGAGATGGCCTTCCTAGAAAAGATTGATGAAATAAAGAAGCAGATGCACCTGCAAAAGGAAGAAATAGAAAACTAGAAGGGAGGTCAACAAGAGACACAACCATATGTGAACTAACAGTGGAATTGAGTACACTTAGGAGGAAAATGAGTGGAAATGGCAAGTACAGTAGTCAACCACGATGAGTATTATGGAAGAGTACAAAAATGATACAGGTGAAACAATTAGGCAAGTAAGCAGTCTGATAGACCACAGCAGTGATACTGAGGAGAAGATAACACAGGTGAATGAAGCTGTGCAAAACTACAAAAATGATGTGGAAACCAATGTATGCTGAAATGGTGAAAGTAAAGAAAGACTTAGAAACAAGGGTAGAGGAAAAAGCATTAAAAAGGAAGTTAGAAGAGAATAATCCAAAACAATCCAAAGTTAGTCAGGGATTCATTAGATATCAACAAATCTATAGTAATCACTGGTATAGAAGAGGAAGAAGTGAAAACAAGATCTCAAGAGACAAAATGGAGATGGCAAAATGTAATGGAGTCTATTGAAAGAAGTATCAGAGGAAATCTATAGTAAAGAGCTAGAGGAACACAAAAGGTTAGGGAAATGACGAAAAAACAAGTCAAGACCTCTTAAAGGTAACTTCTTTCCAGAGTGTAAACACCGTGGAGGAGATACTAAAAAGCAAAGAATCTTATGGAAATAGAGGAGTTCAAAAATGTATGGATAAAAAGATGCCTAACACAAAAGGAACTGGAATTACTGAAAGAGAAGAGGGAGGAAGCAAAAACAAAAAATGAGGGAAGATCAGAAGAGAAGAACACATATTTTTCACAAAGTAATAGGATTGCAGGTACGAAAGTGGTACATAAACAGGAGGGAATAAAAAGGAGGAAGGTAGTAGAATCACGTCATGACAAGTATATAAACACAATGATTAAGCTGATGTACTCAAATGTGGATGGAATGGTATCTAAATTATTAGAGATGAATGATTATGTCAGAGAAAATGAACCACATATAATATGCCTAACTGAAACAAAATTAACACCAAGGATATCAAATGACATACGAAACTTAGAGGAATATAATATATGGAGAAGAGATAGAAATTTAAAAAAAAGGTGGAGGAATTTATAATATTAACTAAGAAAAAATCTATAAGTCAATGAAATAAAACTAGACATACCTTCACAAGTAGAACTGGATTGCAGTAGAGATCAACACATCTGAAGGGAAAGTAATTGGTAGCTAATTTGTACATGCCACTGAGATCAAAACACATGGGAAAGAGACGAATATGAGGACCTGGCAGAGAGTACAATTCAGAGTTTAAGAGCATTACTACATAAAATGGAAGAGAAATCGGAAAGAATTATACTAACTGGAGATTTTAATACAAATATAAATTAGAATACTCTAGATATAATAAGCCAAGAAAGCTGTTGGGACCAAAAGCTCCTGGATCTCGTGCAAGAGTTTTTCCTAACGCAACATGTGAGGGAAACCACCAGAAAAAGAGGACTCGATGTACCTTCAATGCTAGATCTCATATTTACTAGGCAAGAAAATGATATTGACAGTTTAATATATCACTCTCCACTCGGCAAAAGCGACCATGCAGTACTAAATTGCAACTTCAGGATAGCATACGACATAGTTAACAGCAATGAAAGTTACAAAAAGAGCTTAAACTATAAAAAGGGAAATTATCAAGACCTAAAGAAGTATTTCTTAGAAGATGATTGGGAAAATGAGCTTAGAGGACAAGTGGCTGGGGAATGGCTGGGGGAAGGAAGGAGGTGAGAAGACAGGAAGAAATCAGTAGGATAGAAGTTGTGGAAGCAATGAAGAAAATTAAATCGGGGAAACCACCAGGAAATGATGGAGTGTGTGGTGAAATGATAAAGCATGGGGGAGAGATAGTAGTAGAATGGGTGTGGAAGATGTGCAGATTGGCCTGGGAGGAAGGTAGAGTCCCGGAGGATTGGAAGTCAGGTATAATTATTCCCTTGTACAAAGGAAAAGGGGAAAAAGAAGTATGTGGTAATCATAGGGGCTTTTGTCTTCTTAGTATGATAGGAAAAGTGTATGGTAGGATACTTACTGACAGAGTCAGAGAAAGAACAGAGAAATTAGTTGGAGAAGAACAGGGAGGCTTTAGGAAGGGAAGAGGTTGTGTAGATCAGATATTCATTCTTAGATCTTTAGTGGAAAAGTTTCTAGAGAAGGGAAAGAAGTTGTATGCGGCTTTCATGGATTTGGAGAAAGCATATGACAGGGTGGATAGACAAGGATTGTGGAAAGTGTTAAGAATATATAGAGTAGATGGGAAGTTGCTGAATGCTGTGAAGAGTATGTACGATGGTGCTAAGGTTGCAGTGTGTGTGGATGGTGAACTAAGTGAATTTTTCTCTTTGAAAGTTGGGTTGAAACAGGGATGTCATGTCTCCATGGTTGTTCAATCTGTACATGGATGGGGTAATAAAAGAGGTACAAGGTAGGGTAGTGGATGTTGGAGTGGCCCTGGTGAGAGAGGATAGTGTTTGAAAACTCCCTGTACTGTTGTTTGCAGATGATACTGTGTTGTTGAGTGAAGACGAAGGTGAGCTGCAAGGCTTGGTGGATGAGTTTGGGAGAGTGTGTAAGAAACGGAATCTAAAGGTGAATGTAGGGAAGAGAGGTGAAGTCAGTGAATGTACTGCGAGGTTGGATGGTGAGGAATTGGAAAATGTGAGTACTTTTAAGTACTTGGGTAGTGTGATGAGTAAGGATGGAGGTTTGGAGGGTGAAGTGCTTGAAAGGGTACAGCAGGGAAGAAAGGTTGCTGGTTCTTTGAACGCAGTGATAAGAAACAGGGAAGTGAGCATGGAAGTGAAAAAGTTACTGCATGACAGTATTGTGATACCAACTCTAACGTACGGAAGTGAAACTTGGACGTTCTTGGAGGGACACAAGTCAAGACTGAGAGCAGTGGAAATGAGTTATTTAAGAGGAACCTGTGGAGTCACATGGAGAGACAGGCTGACGAATGAGGATATAAAGGAGCGTTGTGGTGTTGATGTGGGTGTGATAGGAAGCGTTATGAGGAACACACTGAGGTGGTTTGGCCATGTGTAAAGGATGGAGGGTGAAAGACTGACGAAGAGAGTGTATGAGAGTGAGGTGGAGGGGGGAAAAGGGAGAGGGAGGCCGAGGATGAGATGAGGGATGGGGTGGAGAGGTATATGAGAGAGGGGGGTGTGAGTTGGGAGCAGGGCAGTGAAATGGCGGGGGACAGGGCGATTTGGAGGCGATTTGTTTGTGGCCACCCCAAACGGGATTGAGGCGTCTGGCAATGGATAGATAGATAGGACAAGATTTAAATGCTCTATATAAAAAATTCTGTGAATTTTATGAAATAGGAGTCCAGAAGTACATTCCACAGCACAAAGAAGCAGATAAGAAAATACTGAAATGGTTTAATACAGAATGTAAAAAATCAAAAGAAAGAAGAGATTTGTTGTGGAATAGATACAGAAGACACAATAGTGGAAGGGCATATAATAATTACAAACAGGTTAAGGAGGGAAGCCCAAAAACAGTGTGAGGAGGATATCATAAATAAAAGTAGTGATCAACCGAAGCTATTTTACAGCTACATCAGAAGCAAAACCAAAGTAAAAGATATAATACAATCCATTACGAACGAAGGAATCACCTATACACAAGAGAAAGATATTTGTGAAGCACTAAATAAGAATTTCCAATCAGTTTTTACAGAAGAAAAAAATTTGGAGAGGGACTATGTGGAACATGCATGCCCACACATACTACCAGATATACAAATAGCAGAAAAAGTAATACACGAGGAGTTAAGTAAATTAGACAGAGGAAAAGCAAATGGTCCTGATGAAATTTCATGTTGGGTGCTACGAGAATGTGCAAATGAGTTAAGTAAATCATTATATTTAATTTTCAAGAAACCCTTGAGTCAAGGTAAACTACCTGATATTTGGAAGAAAGTAAATATTGTCCCCTTATTCAAGAAAAGGAATAGACAAAATCCACTCAACTACCGACCAGTATCACTGACCAGTGTTGTAAGCAAGGTATTAGAAAAGCTTATAAGAAAAGCTTGGGTAAATCATCTAGAAGAATACAATATGATAACAGAAAGACAGCTTGGTTTCAGTAAAGGAAAATCATGTGTGACTAATCTGTTGAGCTACTATGACAGAGTAACAGACACAATACAGGAAAGAGAAGGATGGGTGGACAGTATCTATTTAGATTTCAAGAAAGCATTTGACACAGTACCACACCAAAGACTTTTATGGAAACTGTACCATCAAGGAGGAATTCGAGGCAAACTGTTTTGTTGGATGCAAGATTTTCTCATAAAAAGAAAAACGAGAACAGTACTAAGGGGAAACTATTCATCATGGAAAGAAGTGACTAGTGGAGTACCACAGGGCTCAGTGCTGGCACCAATCATGTTTATAGTGTATATAAATGATATAGACAGTAAAACTGGAAATGAACGCTATCTAAATGTGTTTGCAGATGATGCAAAAATACAAAGGAGAATTACTAACACAGACTCTTGTAAAGAGCTACAAGAAGAATTAAATAAACTTCATAAATGGAGTAATACATGGCAAATGGAATTCAATGTGGACAAGTGTCATGTAATCAAGTTTGGTAAAAGTGGAAAAAAACCTGATTGGGATTATACGTTAGGAAATAAAACCCTACACACATCAGAAAGAGAGAATGACCTATGTGTGATTATCAATAATGGACTATCTCCAGCTGACCACATTAGTGAGAAGGTACGGAACATGTATACACTGCTTGCAAATATGAGAATAGCATTCACATACATAAACGAAGACATGCTAAGAAGGATAATAACATCATTCATCAGACCAACCCTGGAGTATGCATCAGTAGTCTGGAGTCCTCATCTCAAAAAACACATAGACAAGATTGAAAAAGTTCAAAGGGGCGCTACAAGATGGATACCAAGCTTAAGGGATCTAAGCTACGAAGAAAGACTAAATAAATTGAATCTACCAACACTACAGGAGAGAAGGAAAAGAGGTGACATGATAATGCTATATAAATGCATATCAGGGAAGGAGAAAATAGACATAAATGATTACTTAACATATGTGGAAGCATCAGCAAGAGGACACTGCAAAAAACTGCATAAGAAGAGAGGTGATAAAGACGTGAGGAAATTCAGTTTCCTAAACAGAGCAATTGATCAGTGGAATGCACTACCGAATGAAACAGTGTGTGCCAAAACAATTCACAAATTTAAGGATATGTACGATAAATATGGTTTAAGACACGGGACGGTACGAGCTTGACTCATTCATGTAAAGATACAATTAGGTAAGAACAATTAGGTAAGAACACACACACACACACACACACACACACACACACACACACACACACAGAGTAAGGGCGCATCCACACATGTGCTCGAGCAAGTGC